>NC_092347.1:23819280-24000982 GCF_963676685.1 Mytilus edulis | reverse complement strand
AAATGATACAAGTGTTCGGTAAACAGGAAGTTGTTCAGTGATGAATCTGAAAACGCATCACACGGTGAAGCTGACTAATATAAACTCTGAAACCAAATTTCAGAAATCCTTGTCAACTGAGTAGTTTCTGAGGAAAATGTGAAGAAAATTTTCAACTTGGCTATTATGTGTAAAATGATACAAGTGTTCGGTAAACCGGAAGTTGTTGAGTGATGAATCTAAAAACTCATCACCCGATATAACTGACTAATATAAACCCTGAAACAAAATTTCAGAAATCCTTCTCAAATAGTTCCTGAGAAAAATGCGACGAAAATATTCATGGGACGAACGGAGTGACGGATGGATTGACGGACTGACGGATGGATTGATGGATGGACAGAGGTAAAACAGTATACCCACTTTTTTGAAAAGCGGGGGGATAATTATCAGTTCTCTTATTGAATGCGACAGAATGAAAACAAAACTTTATTAATTTTATGCGTCTGAAACGTTTTTCAATATTTACCTTCATCCGGGATGCTGAGAGCCGAATATTTGAAGGCGAAGGTTGTACAAGTACAAAAACAGTTCATCAGCTGTATGACCAAATAAGGCCTAAAATAAAAGCCAAATCCATCTTCCAAGGTCAACTTTGCCTGAGGGAGTTGAAATCTTAGTTTCTAAATAATTTAATAATTTATAAACGGACAATTAAGAAAGTTTGTTATGAATCGTGTTTTTTTCTAAGTATTGACTATTGAGCTTATGATACCCTCGGGGACTGGTATATTCATATATTCAGATGTATCGACCCATGCTGTAACAAGGAAAACAACGCTATAAAGAATTTATGCATGCGAAGGGGTTTTGAAGATTTAACTTCACCAGAAACGCTCAAAGCCAAATATAAATATTGAAAGCAAAGAATGTTAAAAAACAGATATATAACCAAAAGGAGCATACAAAAAAAAAAAAAACAACATAAATACATCTAAGGTTAAGGAAAATGTACTGCTATATTTTAGTATTTTACGAGATTTTTTTTATCCTAAAACTTTAGACATAAAACCCCTTTTCCTTCCCTTTTGTAATTATCTCTCTTTTTGTTCCTTTGGCTCCAACTTTCGTTCACTGTTCTCGTGTCTGTTGTAACATTCGACTCATAAGTTTACTAAAAGTCATTAATGGTTGCATTTTTGGAATTAATTTTTATTCTTCATAAGGATCTTTGCATCGAAAATAATGCACAATTACTGTCTTTTGATTAGGTAAATATGTAGTTTTATTGTCTTTAAAAAAAACTGATATTCACTGAGGCCAACGGCCGAAGTGAACATAAGTTTTTCAAAAGTCAATTAAACCACATATTTACCGAAACAAAAGACAGTTATTGCTTTATTCCATATTCCGAGAGAAATGTATGTGATGTCATTTTTTATACCATAACCAACTAAACATCAAACGTTTTTTACCAAAATTATGCATGACAAGCGCGTGACGTTTTGCGCGGTGAATATGGTCCGGTGAATATACTTTTATCGTAGGCGAATATGCTTATTTATTATCATGTTTTGCATAGTTTCTTCTTTCACCTACCATAACATCAGACCTGGAAAACTTTTAGACTGAATTTTACTCTGCGTATTGCTGTGTGTTTGTTTATTCCACATTGGCTAGGTATATAGAGGGATGTTTGAGATCTCACATGGCATGATTAACCCAGACGCAATTTTGCGCCTGTCCCGAATCAGAAACATAAAGCCTATTTCACTCTTGTATACTTGTTTAAATTTTGGTTTGTTTATATGTTTTGGAGTTAAGTGTTACGTCATTTTCATCTTATTTCGTACTCATTTTATTATCTATTTTCCAGTCATTATCTTTTATGAACAACTAATTTAAATTTATGATGTATCTGTTATGCGTTCATATTTCTTCTTTTTGCTTTTGTAATCCGGTTTCTAAAGTTTCGGGGAAAATAGCTATGTAAAATTTGTTAAGCAGTATATTTAGCAATTCAAACATGAATAATATTACGAAAAGGTATGTATTCTATTCTCAGCATTCATGATAAAAATATAAAACGAAAATCTAAAATGTATTCTGTGACGTTGCATACTTAGTAATTGATGAGGAGATAACATTTAATGTCAGATATAACAAAGCAGGAAGAACAGATAAAAGTGGTCTGAAGACAATACAAAAAAATGTTCAGATTTTTGTTTTAGCAAATAAGGCTTAGCTACCAATATGCTTCATTTTCTCTTAATATTAATACATAAAAGAAAAATCTCATAGTTCGAATATTTTAAGATAAATGCAAAAAGTTTTGTACAACATTTTATCATATAAGTAACATAATAAATGGTTCACAATAATTCAATATAGACAAATAGATAATTCATGTCTTGTTACGATTACTTTATACAAATTTAAGAGGATAGTTACAAGCTGTTTTTGGTGTCATTGTTTGTGTGGCTATTGTACAGTCCAAATACATTCACAGTTTATTAATGTCTTGACACAAACTATCAGTTCAAACTAGGGCAATGTAAGAATTATACAGTTCAAATACAAGTGGACTTGAGTTGATTATTCAATTAAATAAACGTTTTAAATATTATTGCATGGCAATATTTAGATTGTGAAGTTTAAAATTCAATTTACATTTGAAAGAACAAGTCAGACCACAAACCTCTCAAAGGATACAATTAATTAATTCTCTACCTGTCGCTACTCTTAATCAAAGTTTCTAATCACAGCACTTAATCAGAGGGGAGGAGAACTTCTCTAGGCCCGTGGTCATATCGGCGCCGAGAATGACGAACTATAAAAGAATTAAATAAATTTCTACCATCAGACTTGTAAATATGAGGTATGGTAGGCTCACATAAAAAATGGTACAAAAACAGTTTTGTGCACATGCTAGTTCTTAATTAATCCAAACACTTTGATATACCGAAATGTCAAAACTTCCCACAACTTACAGTTTGGAAAATTAGCTCATTAGACAAATGTTGACTGTTTTTACTATTTTTAATGATTTAAAGCCAAAGAAAATAAAATGCACATATGATCGTCAGTTGAGATCGTGAGACGAATGTTAAACATATGATTGGATAACGTCCACCTAAACGCATGAACACTTACGAATCTTCCTTGCAAGTTGGTTTCTCTTTTTGTATAGTTATAATATTTTATTAACCAACTAAGTACATTATTGCCAAAAATGACTGGTTATTAAAAATAACATATTTTCTTTAATGGCCCTGTTTTTCTGTATTGGCCCTGTTTTTTTCTGTAATGGCCCTGTTTTCTGTAATGGCCCTGTTATTTCTGTAATGGCCCTGTTTTTCTGTAATGGCCCTGTATTAATGCCCAGCTTGTCTGTATTAAGTTATGGTTTTTAATAAAGTTATTAAAATTAAGCTGTAAAGAGTATAATACCTTTTTGTATTTTATTTTATTTAGTAACCAGCAACAAACATTAAAGAACCATATAAAGGGATCACTGTTCATCCGGTTTTTCAACACATAGCTTCTTTCAACTTAATATCTTGGATATTTGGTATATTTAAAGCTTGATCATGGTGAAGTACAAATTATTTTTTTTCAAACTAAAATGTCATTAAAAGAGTAAGAGAATACATCAAGTTGGCAGCAACATAAACTTTTTTCAGTTGGTTAATAAATGTATTAAGAAATGGGTGTTTTTATAATGGCCCTGTTATATGTCCTTGGTCAGTAATAATGGCCTCGGATGTCTGTAATGGCCCTCGGTGTTGCCTCGACCATTATTACAGACCTTGGACATATAACAGGGCCATTATAAAAATACCCATTCATTGATACTATAATAATATCATGCATTACGACGAATTTCTATATCTGTAAGCACACGACAAATGATCTCACTATATTTATGTCTCCTAATGAAACTTTTAAATGTATTGATGAAAGAGTTATTTATGGACTAGACTATTAAAAGCTACTTTCTTAACGTACAATTTTTCATCAATTGTTCTTTCAAATCGGTGCTATACATTTTTCAGATATCTGTGCTTATATTCATTAGTATGGAAGGGGAGACAATTCAAGAAAACCAAACACAAAATCTTATAACATTCCTTTATAACAAACCTGACATGCAATGCATATACAAATTTTTAAAGATCAAATGAAGAAAATGCTTTACAACTCCCATTTTGTTAAGTTGGAAAACATGCATGTGTTAGCAGTTGTCAGTTTATTTTCAATCTATGAGTTTGACTGTCCCCCTGGTATCTTTCGCCCCTCTTTTTTAGCTTATAAATTTTTGTAGTAGTAAATTAACTCATCACTGATACAAGGATTACGATTTTGTGACGACGCGCGTTTCGTATGGAATTTTCTCATCAGTGGTGCTCGAAAAGAAAAGAAAAAATGTTTAAAAGGCAAAATAAAGTACGAAGTTGAAGAGCATTGCGGACCAAAAATCCTTAAAAGGTTTTGCTAAATTCAGCTAAGACAATCTATTCCTGAGGAAAGAAGTCCTAATATGTTACTTGCTAAACATTGGACATGCATTACCTGTAAATCAGTATCTGATATAACTGAGGTCTATAAACCTTTATAATCAACTGTTATAACATTGAAGCACACTTTGTAAATATGGTTTGACAGGGATGAAAACGTAATGAAAAGACGGAACAAATGTAGATTTAAATCAAACCATTTTTCAAGATTAACTTTCCTCGGAATGAATATTATTAAAAAAAAAATGGAAAGTCGATTATATATAATCTTACTTGAAGCTATGACAAAAATGAGCTTAAATCAGTCTAAATTATCTAGTGTCAATTGATTTGAAGACTGAACTTTGGCAACAGACGCTAAACTGATCTCAAACTATCAAAACATATGTAAGGAGTAAATCAATGCATCACATTGTTAAACAGCAAATTAACAATCCTATATTGGCATTAGCAATCAGTTTTGTGACTTGAAATGAAAAAAAATCATACCATATATCAAGCAAAATAAGATCTTGGGGACAAATCAAATATGTATAAATCATCAGAGGAAGAATACGTACGGTATGTTTAAATGAATGTAACAGATCAACAGTGCAACCACGTTTGAAATATGACAAAATTTAATCATTAAATGTTCACTTCTTTATTTATGACCTAAACATGAACAGTAGGATTTCAGTACATGTAAAGGGATTGAAAAATTACATGGAATTAACGTAGAATCATCACACAAACAGTCAAAAGTCAAATGACAAAAATACTGAACTCCGAGGAAAATTCAAAAAGGAAAGTCCTTAATCAAATGGCAAAATCAAATGCTCAAACACATCAAACAAATGGATAACAACTGTCATTTTCCATTCAAAGTATAAAGATATTGTTTAAATCACAAGCACTCTCGACATGGGCACGAAATGTATATAAAGACCGAGAATATCAAAATAAGAAAGGTTTAAAAAGAAAATCAAACTACAAACTGACATTCGAGGTTTTCCCCAAAAATATATCATACAACTAACTTCTGCATGCATCAAAAAGTATATGTTTTTATGTTTAATAAAGTGCTATATCATTCATGTATAGTGTACTTAGTGTAGAATGAAGAACATTATGTTTTCCTAAACACTTCTAATAATAAGAACAAGACATAGGAAATTTGAGGTTTAATTCATTTGTTAGACAGATCTTCAACTCATCCCAAGTGCATACATCGTTCCCCTGTTTTCTTTATTTTGTTCATAAATGCAAACACCATTTAACATAACAGTAATAAAATGGATAAATGATAAGTATATTAGAAAATGAAAATTAAATATAGTAGCAGAAAAAAGATGTAATTATTGAAAGAAGACTCAGAAGACAAAATTGTTCCTATTGTAAAAATTCATTAAGGTGGATCGACTTTGTGCCAATAAATAAGGACAACTTTTCTTTTCTGAGTATAAATACAAATGTAAGAGGTTCTTTTTAAATTGAGTTTCTTCCCTTTAAACATCAAACTCACACTAAAAGCTGAAATGATAATTTATTTAAAGAAATTAAAGAAATAAGTAAAACTGAAAAGCGATATTTAATAATATGCTTTTCTAATGCACCTTAACTAGTGTAAATGTTAGTTCAGTTGGCTTGTGCATGTTTTTACCAATGGAATTACATATTTGTGATTTTTCTTGTGGAATATATGGGCAACAGTAGTTTACTGATGTTCAAACCTTAAAAACAGATAAGAAAGAAAACCGCATAGAGATATGTATACAGCACCTGCATTGCGAATCCACACTAAGCTCAAACTAACTAGGAAACACTAGTACAATTGACATGACTGGCCTGGCGGTTTAAGATCTACGACTTGATACTAAAGAGTTGTTACACACATATATATATATATATATATATATATTTCTAACTTATTCGTAATGGTTACTTTAAAACTTTTGTAGTATCGGTTTCAGTCTTTTTTTTTCTATGTTGAACCTTCAACATGTAAATCAATTATCATATGTACACTTCAAACGATGCAGCATATATTATATTACTGCTAATCAAATGGCAGTATCAAAAGCTTAAATACATCAAACGAATGGATAACAAATGTCATATTTCTGACTTGGTATGGCATTTTATTATGTAGAAAACGGTGAAATTAACCCTGGTTTTATAGCTAGCTAAACCTCTTACTTGTATGAAAGTCGCATCAAATTCCACGATATTGACAATAATAATACTTTATTCCGAAAGCAATACAGCTTATAGGATACATATACACAATTTTACACCAATATAAGAATTTCACAAGAGATATATAGTAAATATAAATATAAGGTGTGCATGAAAGAACATATAATACATAATACATAATACAAAATACAAAATACGAGCGGAGAATGATATGATACTTAAATAAAGTGAGAACAAAAATATTATTTACTGCAATTAAATTCTAAGTTTTTCAGCAGATTTTAGAAATATACCTAAGTTATTCAATTCTTTAATATTTCTGACAGATAACAACTGGATAAGTTTGAATGTAGAAGGATTTCTCCAATAATACTTTTTTATATACTTTTCTCGAATCTGACTATATTTTTTACATTCAAGTATAAAATGGTATTCATCTTCAATAGAGCTAGTATTACAATTTGTACATAGTCTATTATTTTTATCAACATTATAATATCTACCTGTTTCTATACTTAATATATGAGCTGATATACGATATTTACAAATGTATGGTTTGTATATATAATTTACAGGTCTATCTAAATAAAATTGCAATGTGTGTGTACAATACATGTATCTATACAAATGACATTTATTTGAATTCTCAAAAAACATAGTTGCTTCACTAATGAATGCACCAAGCATTCTTTCTTTTAATTGCGATAGAAAAATATCTTTACAATCTACACTTTGGTTCAACCAAACATAATTAAATCCATATCTTAACAAAATATCTCTAATTTTACAACACCAGTTGTGTTTATCGTTCTTTTTAATAAAACTTCTGTCATACATCTCATCATAGCTATTCTTTAATATACAATTTTCTGTACTCAAAATCTTAATCCAATATTTGACCATTCTATACTGCCTTTCAATGTACATTGGCAATCTACCTAATTCACAATAAACCATATTAGTTACAGCACTCATTTTGACTTTAAGAATACGTTTTAAAAAATACAAATGAACTTTTTCAATATTTGGTGCCATATGAAATCCCCATATTTCCGAGCAATAATTCAGTATACTTGCTACATAAGTATCAAATAATGACAACAAAGTTTCAGGATTATAATAATCATCATGTATTTTATTGAATATACTAAACACAGCCTTTTTACCCTGTTCTGATAGTTTCTTTTGAGTATTTGCAAAGTTACCAGTATAATAAAATAAAATTCCCAAATACATGAACTCGTTACATACATCAATAGCCTTTCCATTAATATACCATTGCTCTTCTGGTCTAATTTTCCCTCTGTTTCTAAAAATTACAATTTTGGTTTTTGAAAAATTTATGTACAAATCATACTTATTTGAATAAACATTTACAGCATCGATCATCTTTTGTAGATCAGTAATACTTTCACTAAATAAAACCATATCGTCAGCGTACATTAACAAATACAAATTTAACATTTTAAGTTCATATGATTTACAATTTTGTGTAATAAGTTCTATCTCCATATCATTGACATATAATGAGTACAACAGAGGAGATAAGGATTCCCCTTGCATTAGACCAACTGTACATTCAAAAAATTCAGAAAATTTTCCATTAAGTTTTACACAGGTTTTTAATTTGCTATACATAGATTTAATGACATTTAAAAGTCTACCAGTTACTCCACATCTGACTAATCTTTGCCACAATTTGTAATGTGTGACACTATCAAAAGCTCTAGTGTAATCTACAAAGCAACAGTATAAACGTTTACCTTTACTCAAAGAATTAGTGATAAGGGAATAAAGGGCAAAGACGGCATCGACTGTTCCAAATCCAGGACGGAAACCAAATTGTGCGTCTGTCAACACATTGTTCTTTTCACTCCATTGTAGCAACCTTGTATTCAGCAGCGAGGTGAAGAATTTCCCAACATGCGATACTAAAGATATTCCACGGTAATTTTTAGGGTCATTCACGTCTCCTTTTTTAAAAACAGGTACAATAATACTGTTAACCCATATTTCAGGGAAATTTCCGGAATTAAGAATATTATTAAAAAGTTTGCACAATATTGGAATAAGTACAGTTTTTCCAGCAATAAGATATTCGTTCATGATGTTGTCGAACCCAGTAGCTTTATCATATTTCAATTTCTTCAAGCATTTTTCTAATTCGATATCTGTAAATGGAATGTCTAGTTCCTCGTGTACGTTTGGTAAAGTTTCTGTATTCGTTGCCTTGTCAGTCTCTGAGGTATTTGACATTAAGTTTTTAAAATGTTTCTGAAATTGTTCCAAAGTTATTTTATGTCCGTTTTCGGTCTTTGGTCTTTTGAATTTCTGGTAGAATTTCTTTGGGTTTTTTCTTCGCAAATTTTTCAACATATTACCTTGTTGGTTTTTGTACTGTCTTTTTAGTTTAGTCTCCGTACATTTATATTTCTGCTTAGCTAAGTTTAGTCTTATTCTATTGTCGTTAGAATGGTTTGCATTAAAAATATTCAAAGCTAATTTGTAATGTCTATAAAGATTCTTGCAATCTTCTGAAATCCATGGTTTATCTATTTTAACAAACGATTTTCGACTTTTATTAGCATTACTATCTATACAATGTACACAATAATCTGTAAATTCAACTTCTGTTTTCGTGTATTGTTCACAAATTTCCGTAAGCAGGTTATTCAAATCGCCAACACATTTGTCAATATCGTTCTCATGTTCCGTTAAATTTAACATTAGATCATCAAACTTTTGAACATTCGCCAGCATGTCATTTACAAGACCGTCTTTAAACCCTTCATTCCATTTCAATCTATTGTAAACAGATTTTACACAAGTACATTGATCATTAATCTTTCTATCAAAATTTAAATACAATTCAACACTTAATGGAGCATGACATGAAAACATATTAAAATCTTTAACAGTTAATGCCTTAATTGAAGTAAAAATACTGTCTTGTGATATCAACATATAATCAATTAGACTACAACCGTTTTTATTTTGAAAAGTAAATTTACTACTATCAGTACCAAATCTGCCATTACATATTCGTAAACCTGTAGATTTACATATATCAAGTATACGACGCCCAAAACCATTTGGGGCTTTTAAGTCTTCGGACAATCTATCTGTAATTTTAACATCAGAAACATAATTTATAAAGTCAATAGTGTCAAGTAAATGTTTATCTAGCGTGTCTTCTACAATAAAATCCGGTTCTATACCAACTCTTCCATTCAAATCACCTATGACAGACACAGTTCCTAAAGTTGCAAATAATTCAATTTGTTCTTGTAAAACATCAAATACATCTATATTATACTTTTTATAATACACATTTCGATCAGGTGGCATGTAAATAACACACATATATAAATTTTTATTGTTTGGCATAATTTGTTTGTCAAATTTTAACCAGATCATACAATCAACTTCATATTTAATTACTTCAATAAATTGACATAGCCATTTTTTATAGAATAATACTACTCCACCACCACCACATTTTGATCTAGCCAAATATTTCTTTTCATAGCCATCTAATTCAAACTCATCTGGACATTTGACCCAACATTCACTTAGACATAAAACGTCGTATTCAGATACAATTTGAACAAATTCCTTATCACGAAGCTTTCTCACTAGGCCTTTTGAAATATTCCAAGCACATATATTAATAGCACTTTGTTGGGTCTCAGATATTTTATTTACACTCTCCGCTGACTCCTAGCCTTCCCATATTTCTCCGTTCACATAAAGTTTATCACCTATAATATACGCTGTTTTATTCTGTTTTCTTTCTTTCAGCATTATCGGAACCAATTTTTTCCGCCGTTCAACGATTTCACGGGGATACTGCGGACTAATTCCGAACTTTGTGTCTTTTAAACGACCTGATGAATTTTTAACTTTTGCTCTATCCGACAGCTGACTAAATTTCACAACTATTGGCCTTGGTCTAATCGCGTCGGGTTTTCGTTTCCCTAAACGGAACACCTTTTCCAAATGTATGTTGGTCGCACCTTCTAACTTCATAGTGTTTTCTAAGAATTCAAGTATTTGTTCCTTACAACGCTCATTTTCACCACTTTGGTCACCTTCCCCCTTTTTATCGGTGTTATTATCATTATTAATGTTAACTGGTTCCTCATCGAATGAAAAAAACAGCAGGTTTTTTTCAAGGTTTTGTGTCTCAATATCTAAAAGTTTACTACTGAAGTTTTTTGTTTTTTCAATAGTACTTGTCATTGTATCTAGTTTTTTTTTCAGCGAAGCTTGCTCGTCGTGTACATCTGATAGAAATTGGGCGTTTTGTTCAAGATGATTTAACCGTTGTTTACAACTGCTTAATTCTGTATCAACAGATTTAAACCTATTATCGATTAACTCCAATCGTTCTTCTATTTTATCAAGCTTTGACATTTTGAGATCGATGCACGTTACCTTTTGACATAGTTCTCTCAATGTATTTTCGATTCCCGGTGACATGGGATAAGTCATAAATGGGGGAACGGATGGCGGGGGGTAAACAGGTGAATAATTCTGTTGATATGTCATTCCAGGTGTGCTTGTTAAAGGTGTGTATTGAAAGGAATTATTCATATCTTTTACAACGTTATAGGTGTCATTTGATTTCTGCTCACTAGTGTTTACATGTACCTTGTCTTTCTGTTTCTTTTCCGTAGACTGTTTTATACACTGTCGTTTATCTGCAAAACTGTTTTGATCTGACGACGAAGAATCAAAAGGGTATTGCTTATTTTGATTGTTTCTTCTTCTTCGTGTCATAACTTTAACTCATGTTATAATCCAAAACATTAAATATTTTGCTACTAAAATTTTCACAGCCATTCATTCCGGCGCATGCTCATAAGATGTGTGAACAAAACAGACAGACATAAAATGGTAAAAATGTCAAAAATAGGGGTACAGCAGTCAACATTGTGTTTTAATCTTAATCACTATAAAAACAAACAAATATGTAACAAAGAAGCACAAAAAAGACATTTAGGTAAAGCACATTAGAGAAAATTAAAGACAAGAATTGACTGTTGAAAAATGGAATCATCTCATTTGTCATTGATTCTAGTCGTCCATATTTGTTTAAAAAAATAGGGGCTTCGATAGTATATTTAATTTTATTAAAATACAGAACTGTGATTCGACAAATTACTTGTTAGCTCAACATATACACCCATGACATTTTCTAAAGTGGAAATCATGAACAATCATACAACTGTTCTATATTCCTTTGATAGTTCAAACATAGATGAGGAACTTAACATACATTAACAGTTTCATAAGTGTTATAAAACAACGTTATATTGCTAGATCGATCATTTGCTATAACTTACCTCTTTTAAGACTATCGACATCAATTTAATCAGCCTGGTTTCAAAGGTACAGAGCAAACACTGACTCTAGAGGTGGTGTGAATCTGATGTGGATGCTTAAAACTTCCATAGATATGTTACAGGACATACAAGTAAGTTTCTCTCTTCTTGTAAAAGTATACAAAAACATCAAACTTTTCACCTTTTGGCCCTTCCATTCAAAACTTAATGACAGATTTTAAAGAATAAATCAATGACTAACAAAGATAAAAATATCTGGTTTTGTTAGGAATACGTCATTCTGCAAACAACAATAATTATTATAATTTAAAAAAATCTCTAAAAATAGTTTTATTTCCAACATAATTGTTTAGCTTATATGACATGTTTTTCAACAAACAATCGGTATACCCATAGGAGTCTAATATGCACCATTTTCTTGTCAACTTTTTACTTTATACAGATGAGAAAGACTTTATAAAGTGCCTCTGATGAAAAATGACAAGAAGCTAGAATTAAGCTTTAAATTGAAATTCCGCTAGATGATGTCCTGTTCAGGTTCATGTGGACCCTTTGGCTTCAATGGCTACATTTCCAACTTAAGATTTATTCTGAGTACAGACAAACCTGTGTATGTGGAAAAGTTTTAAGGCATAGCATGCCCTAGATAAAAAAAAAATTAAATATATTTTAAGTTATAGAAAATTAGAAACTTATTAGAATTTTGCAGTGCACTTTTTTTCATTCCTCCAGAAGGTGACATCCCCTGATTTAGTGGGGTTCATTTTGCGTAGTCTGTAGTTTTCTATGCCAAGTGTTGAAGAAAAAGTCCGGTATCATGATTCATTTATGAGTTGTAATTGCGGACGAAGGTTGCCTTTAGAAAGTGTGAGTACTTGTAGATCAGAACTTCTAGTCTTAAGTCGTTTGCTTGCTGTTCTTTTTTTTTCTTTGTGTTTATCTGATGCATAAGCCTCATTATCTGATTTGTACAGTACATTCTTATTTTCTGCTGTCACACCACTGTCCTAGACCAGGAGAGGGTTGAGTGATGTAACTCAGTTGTTGTCATTTGTGCTATCTATCATATATGATTTTCTTTTATTGATAATATATATGTATATATAAACCCCTTCGTTGACTTTCGCGTTTGATTTGTTTTAAATGTTATCATAGCCTGAACTATTAAAACTTACTATATAGCATTAGTTTTGCGCATTGTCGAAGTCCGTAAGGTGACCATAGTTTAGTACAGCTATGTCAATTTATATCACGTTAATTGAATATTGTACTAAAGAGTTGCTTGTTTACGTATTCAGGTTCTTATTTGCAATCCTACAACACCAGCTTATTTTTATGTTGTTAGTTCGTTGGTCTTATTTGGTTCTTTGTCAGATCGTTGTTTCTCTTCGAGTTAAACGTTTTAAATATCCCTGTAGGTTTCTTATGTCTCTTTTTGCAAGAAGGCTAAACATAAAATTGTAATTATTTTCATTGTTGTAAAGTAAAATAAATCTTACCAACTTAATGAATCAAAGCATTACTTTACAATTAAACCACAACACTCTACAAAGGGTTACTTGAGTTACTCGACAAATGCCATATTTACATAAGAATCAAGTTCATCCACTATATCTCTGACTGAGGTCAATGTAAACTCATTGTGCACAACACGTGTTCATCGGTTACATCAAATATGGTTTTACATAATTTTCATGTAACGTTATCTCCCATTTTAGTGTGTAATTTTAATGAATTTGTTAAAGCAAATCATTTTTTTCTCCAAATTTTACCGATTGTGTTCATTTAGTTCTTTTAGACAAAAACTTTTTAAAACATGGCAAAGCACACTAAAATTATGATCTGGAAGATTTAGAAGATCCTGTTCCACTATCACTAGAAAAAGGAATTTTAATGTAACTCAAGTTAAAAACAATAAAAATTCTCAACTTTTGCAAGGTAAAATACATTAGTACTAATGTGAGACCAACTATATAAACCGTTGGTACATGCTTATACATACTGAATGTGAATCGATACATTAGTTTATTGTTTTTTTTCTGTAAATTTTGACTAAGACAACAAATTGGAAGGACTTACGAAATATTTTCAATAAATGTAGAGGATATTTTATTCATGAAATGATAAAAAAAAAATGCTAGAGAGAAGCAGGCGAGGGACTCATAAAACTACGCATGCATGGTTCATAAGAACAAAGGAAATAATCAATGAGAAATAGAAAACAATAGGCAAAACTATAAATCTTAAAATATCCGGAAAACATTCGGGAGCTTACCCCCTGGTACCTGTTCATGTCCCTATTGTGCATATCGTACAACCTTTTACAAATAAATAAGTTTGCAGCAGAGTGAAACCAGATAAAAGCATATTGATACTACACCTATGTACAGGTGACAATTATTTGTCTCCGATACAATCACAATATATTGTTTTTTAAATTAAGTAAGCAAATGTTGATGTACGACAAATTTATCCCACGATAGTATATGTGCACTGAAATAGATTCGACTTCCATTCCTAATGGAGACAATATATTCCTCCAGAGAAGTTCCTGACATTGAGGATTCTTCTTACTGATGCTGTCTAGCTCAGAAAACGTGGTTGACATTTCCGATCACCACAAGCTATAAATCTTTGTCTCATTTCAAAATATTTGCTTTAAAGTGTCTTTCGTCGGATTAAATGCCCAGATAATTAGCCAGCCAAAGCAATTGCAAATTACACTTTACCTATCATTTTGTGCCGCTTGGGGAGTGACTTTTTGCTAGTTATCTCTTAAATTTGATTAACAAATTGTTTTGATACTATGCTCGCCTAATTCCTCTTATAAGCTTTATTGCTACTTCGTAACTGACTTGATTTCCAATTTGATTGATAATTCTATTTGACGCCTCCCCGGAGACGATTGAGATCCGAATCAAATCTTTTTCGCTATCATTGCTATTCATCAAAATGTCATTGGTAACTCTTTGGTAATCTAAGTTTTTTACTGATGTATTGGACGTTAAACCTTTAGAGTGGAGAAATAAGGGATTACAGCCAATCCGTGCTTACAATATATATAAATCTTTTTCTTAAATGTGTTTTATATGGTATTTTACTGGAAAGAAGGTTCAAGTTTTCAATCAGCAGTGACAATTTGATTTTGGGTTTATTTTGATGATTAAAACTATTGACATACGTGATTACTGATAACCAAATTTCTTTAAAACAGTTACATCTTTCCAGAATTCAAACGTGTTAACAATCGAACCGTTCTAAAATTATTTTCAAAATCGACTGTTTATTTCATTTATAAGAATTGAAACTGAAACCGAATAACAACACCATTAGTCTTGAAAATCATAATAACTGTACCAAGTTTTGACTGTTTCCTGGGATATATTGACAAACGAAGTCCATAAAGCTTAAAAGAAAATAGACGGGTTGGGTCTCTCCGTCTTATTAAAAATTAACAGTTGTGATATGATTTTTCACGAATCAACTTTGCGTCAGAAACTACATGAAATTAAATTAGCAACTATATTTCAATATATGACCTTTTTATTACTCTTTTTGCATTTTATATTTATGTATGTAGTATAAAGTAAAATAACAAAAACACCGAACCCCGAGGAAATTCAAAACGAAAAGTCAAGCTCAAACACACCAAACGAATGGTTAACAACTGTCATGCTCCTAACTTGGTACGTAGAAAACTGGTGTTATAATCTAGCTATACCTCTCCTTTATATCAGCTTATATTTCCTATCATGATTTCCTTGATAGAGGACTGCTGCTACCAAGCAAGCTATTGAACCAAGAGTTCCAAATGGTGAAGTTGAAATCATCCCTCCGTAAATTTTCGTGCAATCAGGAGTTGTTTGACCGTTATGTAATATCCGTTTCACAGATGATATCGTATATGTTCCTAATGTCGTAACTACAATACCGTTCCCTTTTCACGAATTAAACTATTCTCCAGTTTTGTAATACCATGAGGAACACGACGGGTGCCATATGTGGATCAGGATCTACTCACCCTTTCGGAGCACATGAGATCAACACCAGTTTTTGGTGGGGTTCGTGTTGCTAAGTCTTCATTTTTCAACGTTGTGTTTTGTGTACTATTGTTTGTCTGTTTGTCTTTTTCTTTTGTAGCCATGGAGTTGTCAGTTTATTTTTGATCTACGAGTTTGAATGTCCCTGTGGTATCTTTCTCCCCTCTTTTATATGACAGTCGAACCTTGACAATTGCAAACTGTTTGCTCAAGTAATAATAAAGTTGTTGATTAGATCTTCGTTAAAATAAATTACACAACTTTGCTAATAAAAGTTAATGAAATGAATGAGCTGACTGTGACAGCAACTGGTCAAGTGTTCTATTCATAATTGTAAACAGTAAAATTTAAAATGGAGAGGGATCATCTTGGTCAAGGGTCTTTTATTTGTATTTGAATGAATAGAACTGATAATTGTTACAATGTTTCCCGCAGTTGGATTGTGAAGTGAATATTTACCTTAGAGACATAATAGGAATATTACTAATAATAAAATATATATTGACAAAATAATTCGACAACAATAAGTGGAGAATTCGTATGACAGTATGAACAAACATTCAGCTTCGATTTAGGAAATTTCGTTTTTTGATCATCTTTTGGAGATCTATAAACCTCAAACGGACTATAACGCAAAGAGACTGATTAACATAATCATTTCTTTTTTTAACCATTTATAACTACAAATCATTGACTCTAAAAAAAATTGTTTTGTCATTCAGAATTTCACTTGATGCTGGAATGAACAATACATGTTACAAGAAAGACAACTACTGCATACGAATTGAATTTTTGATCAATGGAAAGGCAGATGTAATTTTTAGACAGAACTATTGTATTTTAGTTTATTTGCTAGCTTTTAACAAGTCCATGCGAAACGTTTTTAAGGTTGGAAAGTAATAACAATTGGAATTATTAATCATAGCATGATACTAGCTGTCTTAATTAAAATACATATATGCAGACTAATTAAATATAATCCTCACCAGGTGCAAATGTAAAAGCAATATACCGGTGTGCAAGGATACCCCATAATTCTAGGTAAAAAACAGACAGAGATAAGGGGAAAATCGGAATAGTTTGACCCCCTAACAGAAAAGACAACCAGGTTCACCAGTAATGTACAACAGTTTAAATATGAAACGCAACTATGAGGACGACTTAGTTCTACACAAGTATTCCGAACACAGATTCCACCTTCTGTGGAGCTCGACATTGGCAAGCAACATATTGTGATAAATTCTGCCGTCATGCGTCGTTGTCATCAACAAAAAATAAATGCTTATTCACAACAACTTGATAACAGCTATATTTAATTTAACCAAACCTTTTAATATTATTCTACATAACATAAGTTTGAGCATCTGCTATTTCTAACATTTCGAACTATTTAAGATATAGCTTCTTCAGAAATAATTTTGTGGCAGTATGTTTTTGTTCTTGTTTTTTTTCATAAATACTTTCATTTAATTTCATCAAAGTAGCCAAAACGTAATTTTCGAAAATTCTGATGTTTAGATTGCCAAAATCATGACAGTGTATAACATGATTACTCAATACGTAAATACCAAACGAAAGTCCTAGATTGTTCTTAAAGATTTCTCGTTCATAGATGTATTTAAAATCAATAACTTAAATAACAGTATAAAATATTCGAAAAAAGATGTTGCTAATTTAGAAATAAAAGAGGATGTGATGGTAAAAGTCAATTTTATAGTAACCAACACCACAAGTGAACCCAGTTGTCACCACAAACAATATACACTAATGTAAAAAATTGAAAGCTACAATGACTAATTTAATATAGAAAAAGAAAAATGTTCATTGTAATTTCACGTGTATGTTTAAAATCATGATTTAATAGTAATATGAAGGCAGCAGTGGTGTTAAATATTTCTAAATTAATTATACAAAGCTTATTGTTCAGTTTTGTCTAATGTTGTATTTTATTAGATCCTCTTAGTAGATTTTTGTTTTTCATTTCCTAAAATTCAAATGCCTCCCTTAAGTATAGGCATGATCTTTCTCGTTAAAATAGTATAACACAATTTGGAAACATTTTTTAGACACTTATAGACAAGATAATGAAATAAACAAAATGAAATAAACAGTATAAAGTTAAATTAATGTGGCATGAAAAGATAAAATAATATTACCGTCACATTGATTTAAACACTCATTTTTACATTTCCTTAAGTGAAGTTTACAAATTATATTATTGCAATGAAAAGATGTCTTGTTTAGCATTACCGTTAACTGAGTTGATAGGGTGAGTTTTACAATGGAAAGGTTATAACAACGAGCGAATAACTTTCTGTGTTGGATATCTCTATCATTAGGCACAACCCAGTGCACAGACAGAAAAAGAAAATATCAACTTTATTTCAATACTTCAATTTCCTACGAATAAAACAGTTATTAATTCAATAGAGATTCGCTCCCTAGGAGCATTTTATACCAAATCAAGTTACAAAACGTCATTTATCTATATAACCGCGAAGATGCATTTAATAGATATTAAATGCGGATTTAGGAAATAGAGAATTGATTAGTTATCAACGAGAGTCGTTCAGCTTTGAACACCTGAAACCTCACCCCTCACCTATCGATCAAAGTCGGATAGCCATTTCCCGATGACAAAATCTGATTAGGTACAAGGTATAAAGTTTCACAGATGCATTCTGCTTTACAAATGTTTTTCCTGTAATCAGGCGAAAATCTTTTAATTAGAATTTCCTTATTTTTCACTACAACCCGAATTACTAGACTAAATATATTTAAGGTGATCAAAATTTATCAATGCACGAATGAATGCCATATCGAAAATCTTTCTTAAGGGTGTTCTTAAGATGTCGTTTAATTTGAGTAAATCTGTGATTTGTAAAACATCGTTTTGTCACTACAGAAGTATATGACAATGAATAAATCACATATTATCCCAAGCAACCGATTAGAAACGGTTAATAGAATTTTCCTGCCACAATGCCTTTCGTATTAATCCAGGCTTAATGAAGAAACAAAGTGAAAGCAGAAATTGCATTGGTGTTTGCGACTTGAATTAGAAGTACGTTACTCTGATGAGAAATTAGTTTTATTAGTCAGTTGGGTTTTGGAATTGTGGTTTTTAGCTGGTTCAATTTTTCACTTCATTGTGCCAGAAAACGAAGTTCATATTACCAGATGCTGTTAAATGCCGCGGGATGATTGCAATAGTAATCTGGGCATGATAGAACACGATAAGGTGTTTCCCCTCTGATGGTTATGTTTTCTGTATCACTGAGAGATATACCACTTTTGCAACGAAATTTGTAATGAATAATCAAATATTTAACAAACACAAGTTGTATAATCGAACGTAAAAGTTACACTTAGAGGCTGAAACTTATTTTATAAAAGAACGTAAATGTACTTATCTTAATGTCATTTATCATGTTTTAAAAAAAAAATATAATTCGAATTGAAGTTAGAACAAAGACACTTCACCTTTAAAAGATGTTCTCCATGTAATGGTTTATTTGCTTTGCATATTCAGTGTATAGTGTATAGTGTAAGTGTTAATATTTAATCGTTGTCGTTGAAATTGTTAAATAGTTTTCGTCATTGCAGTGCATTTTGTATAATTTGAATATTTTCCTAAGTGGAATTTCTTTATAACCTGTTTAATAAGAACATGTATTGCCAAATACATCAAATGACCTTGTAACAAAGAGTTAAGCTTCTAGTTGTACAGAACATAATAAAGAATCGACAGCTAGAGTATATTTTCAATTGAATAAAATGATATTCTGACGTATAATTTACACTAAAGTTAACAGTTAGAAGTAACATATCAAGATGTACCGAGTTTCGTGTCTTTTTGTTGTTGGGATACAAAAGTACTCGGGCACGTTCACTTTGTGTAGTATTTGCTTTTGTATCCATCTGATGATTTAAACTTTTTCAACTGATTTTTATGGTTCGTTCTGATGTTGAACTGTTATACCACCAATTTTCAAGGTTAGGGGAAAGATTGGGATCCCGCTAACGTGTTTAACCCACCACATTATGCATGTATGTGACTCCCAAATAAGAAGCCTGTAATTCAGTGGTTGTCGTTTGTTTATGTGTTACATATTTGTTTTTCAATAGTTTGCGCTAGTAAACCTGTTGAACAATGACACACAATCTTTGAAAATATCGATTCAAAAGATGATCTCCATCCAACCGTTTATTATTGGTTGTTCCATTTTGAAAAATTCAACCAACCTCATAAATTTGCTTTAGTCTTTATTTTCGGTTTTAAAATGTGTTTTCTTTTCTTTGAGTTTGTTTACAATAATTTATTGGATTCCACAACTAATTTTCAATGATTTAGAATAGACTAAGAGCATCATATACTTCTAGACTATATTCTTGTAAAAAGGAAATGCAGATATCTGAGATACCGAAATATAAAGGTTAACATGCGGTTTTCAACAATTTTTTTGATGCAAATATATTAAATTCTAAAACAACCAGAAACTTAATACAATTTTCCAAAATCTATTAAAGAAATTTTAGTTTAGATAATGAAAATAAAACTTGCCAGTCTTAAGTTTGTTGCTTTGTTACATATTTGTTTTTTGTTAATTTTTTTAACATTAATTAGGCCGTTACTATTCTCATATGAATTTTTAAACATTTGTGATTTCGGGCCCTTTTATAACTGACTATGCTATATGGATATTGTTAATTGTTGAAAGCCGTACGGTGACCTATAGCTACACATTTCAGTGTTATTTATTCTCCTGTGGAGAGTTCTCTCATCGACAATCATACCACATTTTCCTTTTTTTATATAAATAGGTGCATTGCTGGATATCCAAATCATATGAACACACTTGTTTTGAAAGAGAGACAGAAGATACCAATGTCAAAGACAAACTAGCAATGACATGGCAAAAACAACAAAAATAATAATGACATAATCAACCAAAAGACAAAGTCAAAACAAAACAAAACAACATAGAAAATAAAGACTGAGCAACACGAATCCCACATAAGGTTGATCTCAGGTGCTCCAGAAGGGTAAGCATATCAAATTCCACATGCTGATACTCGTCGTGTTGCTCATGTAAGTGACACTTGGCTGATTAGTCTAATTCGATGATGTTACATTGAGGAAAGGGTGACGGAAAATTGAAACGTATCCGCCGTTATATATGAAAAAGGTATTCCATAACCGTCAACCAACCGTTAATGTCGTCCGTAAAATTTTCGAAAGGATGACTTCAACTTCCTCTTGTTAATAGCAACCCTCTAAAAAGGAAATCATAATTTGCATTTTAATGTGGTAAAGATAATTCTGTTCGTCGCCGTTTTCAATTCTCTAGTAGTCCGTCATTAATACAAAATGTTGATGAATTGTTTTGTATGTCAATAAATGTGTAATATCAGTAACGGCAAACCTAACGGTCATGAGAACCAAAAGGTATCATATACCACTTTATGATATTTTCAGGAATAACATATTTAATGGCTGCCGTTACCAATCTATCACTATCAATAAAACTCTTTTCATATTATAAACCCGCAGGTTATTTCTCTTTTGTGATTGAATGGACTGGTGAAAGATTGCTGTTTTAAGCATTAATTTTCTTGCTTTGATTGATAGAAAAGATATTGTTAACCATTTTATATTTCAATTTCTTCTTCCCATCACCATCCAAACTATTAAAGTTCTATTATATTGTTATTATTCTCATTTCAGAATCATACAATAAAACCGGAATCCTGTTCATGGATAATTTGATGTAAAAATACCATAGTAATCATATTCACAGGTACTCTTATTTGTTACAGGTCACATGGGGTGACCAGCAGACGACAGGAGCACGTGCGATTGGAAATAGATATCAAACCGCAAAAGAAGAAATATTAATCAGGAAGATGTTGGCTTTCGTGATTACCGTTGGCACCTGCTGCTGACAGAGTTTAAGACAACAACAAAAAGAGCTTAGTTGACAGCTAATTTTATAAACGGTAAAGTTAGAATCCCTGTGATCATTTCATTATTGAAGTTTCTTTTTTGATGTGATACAATTATATCTAGAACAAAAAAAAGTGAGACATTTAAGCAAAACTTGAGGCAATGAATGCTTAATATTGTATTTAGATGTTTACTGTTATAAATACAATTTGGTATTGAATTTAAATTGATGTCGCTGTTATGATGTAAAAGACTTAGCAAATTGTTGAATGAAATCACTTGACGACGTAAAATAATCCTGAAAATTAAATGTGGCATTTAAGTTAGCGTCAATATGTTAGAAACGCTAAAAACACAGAAACGTACTAAAGTTCAATGGAGCTAGCATGCGAGGTAAAGATTTAAATTTCAACGCACTTTTGATACTTATACAAATATTGATATAAATAATTTTATATACCAGACACGCGTTTCGTCTTACAAAAACTCACCAGTTACGTTTGAATAATAAAAAAAAAGCCAAATACTGTCGAAAGTCAGCGGTGACGCTCGAATAAAAAAAATTAAAAATAACAAATAACGTACCAAGTTGTAGAGTATTGAGGACACGACATTTCGAAAGGTTTTGCCAAATAAAGCTAAGGAAATCTATTCCCATGGAATATATGGCAAAACTTCTAGGAAATTTTGGTCCTGAATCCTTATCAGCTTAGTACTTTAATTGGCCTGTTTAACTTGTTTTTATTCAGCAAACTGATATAAAGGGCTTGCAAGACAAGACAAGTAATCTATTAAGCCAAGAGTTCCAAATGGTGAAGTTGAAATCATCCCTTCGTAAATTATACGGACGCCGTCACGAGTTAACCGTTATTAGCCATTTCACAAATGGTATCGTATATGTTCCTTACGTCGTAACTACACTCCCCTTCCCTTTCATGAATGTGACCTACCGAATTAGACTATTTACCGGATTTGTTATAACATGAGCAACACGACGGGTGCCACATGTGGAGCAGGATATACTTAACCTTCCGGAGCATCTGAGATCACCCCTAGTTTTTGGTGGGGTTCGTGTTGCCTATTCTCAAGTTTTCTATGTTGAGTCATGTGTACTATTGTTTGTCTGTTGGTCTTTTTCATTTTTAACAATGACGTTGTCAGTGTATTTTCGATTTATGAGTTTGACTGTCCTCTGGTATCGTTCGTCCCTCTTTTATGGCATAACCGCTTCACAGATGATATCGGATATGTTCCTTATGTCGTAACTACAATCCACTTCCCTTTTCACAACTTATGTGACCTCCATATATAACTTGAGCAACAATGGAATCACAATTTCATGCTTAACTATATTTTACAAATATTCTAACCTGATATGGAACAATTCCATGAATAGACTAACAGACAGATGCACAGAGCGAAAAACATTATACCCTTTACTGTCGTTTACCTTATATATATATATATATCTATATATATATATATATATATATAAAAGACTAACGCTGGTATCATAGATGTAAAGAAAAAAAGTTTGAAAGAGGAGGAGATAAAAAAAAGAATTTTAAAAAGAAAGTAAGAAAAGATAAGTCAATAATATACTATTCTTATTTTAGCATGGAGCGACTGGAAATAGTTCTTTACAATCAAACCTGAACTAATTTGCCACTTTCACGTAGTGTTTTCATTTGGCAATAATTTTCAAAATTGTCATATAAGCGGGATGATTAGCTAATCATAAGACAAGGTTCAACTCTCTATTTTTCTTTAAAAACTTTAAATATTATGTACAAAGTCAAAAATATGGCAGCTGTTATCAAATAGTCCGTATGTATATTTATGTTGTTCCTTTGAATTCCTCTTAAAGTTGATGTGTCTCCCTTGGATTCAGTTTGTTACCCGGATTTGTTTTCTCTAAATCGATTTATGACTTTTGAACAGCGGTATACTACGGTTGTAGCACTTACTTCTCTGTTCTAGGAATATTTTCAAACTAAAATGTAATCGTAAAGTTTCTTCATCTAAATTAACCATTAGCATATCAATGGTTAACAAACGGAAATATTAAAGCAACGTAAACTTTCGTATACTGATAAAAATCTATACTCATACTGGTGCACTGATTTTAAGGACAATTAATAAACGTGTATGCATTTATCTGATTAAAGATAATCAGATGCAAGGTATCTAGTGGATGAACGAAGTACCTACCTGTAGTACTCAACTGGTGTAGAACCAAACACGATTACTAATCTGATAAATGACATTCACCTCTGAGTACTGATTAAGGATATATAAACATGAGTAATCATCTGATCAGGGGTGAACTCATGTGCTCTGGAAGGGATTCCATTCCATCTCTATGCTAATAATAAAATTAAATAAACGCATGACGACCGTAACCATCTAGATAGACATTCGAGACGGAAAACACAATTCAATAATTGAGAGAAAAAACGAATTCTAATATAAATCACAAATAAGACCAAATCAATATTCAACTTTTTAATAATAGGGATACATAAGTTCATTTAATTAAGTATCGGATATACATGTATTGTATGTATTGTGTTTTTCTCTATGATTTCTTTTAGATATCCTGCTGTTTATACAGCGCATAAGCGTTATCTTTATTTTGTGTATATGGGCGCTTTGTAAATTTTCATCATTATTATATTACTATTTAGGAAGTTCAAATTAACTAATGTTAGTCCTCCTCCAACACTTTATTAGCCTGAATCGGTTTTTCAATTCATATTTATTTAGGATGTCTGTTCACTTATCTTTATTTTGTACTTTCCCTTGACACATTCTCCCGCCGTTTACAGTTGTGGATTTGACAGTTTGATAGAATTAGAAAATTAACAGTATCAAGATGGCGCTCATTTTTACCAACATTCAAGCCACTTGTCAAAATTGCGAGACTTCCTTTGACATGAATGGTAAATAATGCTTTTGTGGTGACATCGTTTCCTGATCTGATGATTGCCTATCAAATATTTTCATTCAGTGTGATGGAAATTTTCTACTATTTGACAAAATCATTAATATATTAAAAGCTATTGACAAAACGGTTTCCAACAGGAAATTTAACGTCTGTGTTATTCTTTGAACTTAAAACAATTAATTTTATGGAGTCGACGTGTAACTTGTCTTCTAAAAAGCCGAAGATGATTAATTCCCGATGATCTCTCATCACTCGAGAATGTGATAGAACTCTGGCGTACACGACCCGCTTGAGTCCATCACCCTACCCACCAATCAGTCAGATGGATTTGAAGTTTAATTCCATTAGGGAATAATATTACCAAACAGAAAAGAACAAGTTTTTATTCTTGGATTGTTCTGCGTTCTAATTTGGTTTTTTACATTGTGTAAATATCTTTGTATTCTATTAGAACATGCCTTGAGGTGTCAGAGAGGATTTAGTATGAGCGCATTGTTGCTAGTAAATTAAAAAATAATCTTCCTATGTAAGTGCTCTGATTTCATAATGAGCTGTTGGTATCTAGCACAGTTAATTATTTCACGTAAAAAGGAAGTTAAATCTTATCGAAAAAGTTTAGGCCGTCAAATGTGTGTTACAAATAAGTATAAAACTTATACTTGTATGATAGTTGTAGCTTTATATGAACTCTGAGTATGAACTATTTGAAATTTATTCTTTAATCTGTGTTTGTACTTTGTTGTATTGTATGTGATCTATTCAGCACTCTACACATTTATTATCGTACAAATCCGAAAATAACTTCGAGATGAAGTGTCTTCTGAAGTGGAATCGAAATCATATATTTCTATTGCATGCATGTATTTAACATGAAACTAATTGGTCGTAAAACTTTATTTATCATCTATCATGACCCAGACGTTTTAAAACATTTTAACTTTTTAAAAACTCGAAAAACGACAACATCGAGAATAAATAGAGGAATGACAGAGACAATATACATCCCTCTTAAGTTGCCAAACATGAACAATGCAAAACATTGATGTCTGTGTACGGAATCCATAATTATATACAACGAAACTCAATTGCACAAAGCTTTGAAATTAGGAAACGTATCGGGAATGTTTTATAAATTCTTATTTTTAATGCAGAAATGATGTATGTTTCTTATATAAAAATTACTAATAATAAGTAAAACATGATATTCTAAGAGGTAAATTTTGTCCAAGTAATATTGACAAATTATCATATAAATCAAAGTTATGAGCAAAACACAGTCGCATACAAAAAGCAATAATTGTTTAACATTACGATTGCATTGAACAACGTTTTATATCGGAACATATAGTTTGACTTAACCGAATCTGTATTATACTATTCATTTTTAATTATTGATTTTAAAGAACTTTTTCCATTAATAACGAAAGATAGTTTCAGATTATAAGACTTGCTAACAATAACGGGATTAATAAGTATCATAATATTGTTGTCAACCCTCCAAAGCCCCCACACAAAACAGTTCCTGAAACACAAACGTGTTATTTACAATGTTTTTATTTGTAAACAGGTAACTGTGTTTTTTCAGTTAAATCGGTGCAGGTTAAATCATACTATTATAAAAGAGGCATTTTCATTGTTGTTTGATGTATAACAATGTAAAACATTTATCCAAACTATTAAAAGTCTAAATAAAACAATAAACAAGTCACAGGCATGTAACACGTAGCTTCGTTTCGTGTGTATTTGAGTCTAGACGCCATCTAATTATTTATCGAGTTGACCTCTATAGTCGTCGACCATGACAAATGATTTACCCGTGTTTCACTTTCAATGTTGACATTCTCTTCCTTTAAATAACTTTACACATACAACTCACGTGTTATCCATCTCAAGCTAAGGGGTTAAATTAAAGTTCACATGAATACGGAATCAATGAGGTCGAATTATTCACTTGCAAGTGAATAAGTCACAATCAATGTTTTTTTGCTTATTTTGACAACGTTGAACCTTAAATTATTGGCTACAAAAAAGGAATAATTATTTCACTATTTGTATTTCACTACTGATTGAGCCCAAAAAAATTAATATTTTTGGTTTTTCATATATCTCGTAGCTAGTGCCCCTTAAATAAAAAAAAAAGTAGAAATGGCAATTGTAGCGATATAATTAAGGAACATAATATTAAATACAAAGCTTAAAATATAATGTATTTCATTATTAAGTTATGTTATATATATAAAAATGCAAAAGATGATATCTCTATTTAAGGTAGCACAATACAAAGATTGTATAACTCCAACTCCCAAGTTTTAAAATGCTGTAACTTTCTTAATAATGCTTGAAAATTTATAAAAGTGGAAGTTTTGGATAGCTAACAGACTACTTTTTCCAATTAATGCAGTATTAATATTATGCAACAATTATGTAACTAATTATAATGTTAACTGTGTCTAAAATATTTTTCATCAAATTTCCACTTTCAAATGAAATTAGCTTCTGCATATGTATACCTAGAGGGTTGATTTTATTATATGTTGTTCCTATGGTCATTATCTACAAAAGGGGTGTCTCAGATTTCAGATAGAATGTATAGAACAAATTTAACACCTAATTAAACAATATCTTCTTTTATGTGATTTTTGAGAGAATGGAATACCATAGAGACAATCTGAGACACCATTTTGAAGCCCATGATGTGTTGATTAAGATTTCATTAAAATTTTCTGTATAGTTAAAGAGATGATAGAGCTAAATTCATTCAAGTGAACTTACCCAGATTTTGCCACTAATTACATAATAATTGATTACATAATGATTGCATAATAAAAATATTGAATTCATTTAAAAGATTAATCTTTTATCTATCTATATATACCTCTTTTATTATTTTCTATGCATTCATAAGAAAGTTACAGCATTTCAAAGGTTAGTGATTGGAAGTAAAAAAATCTTTGTATTGTGCTACCTTAAAAAGAACACTTATCAAAACAGGTTCTTAAATCCTGTCCTTTTATGGTGATGGAAACTGCGAGTTCAACATTAGGATTAAACGTTCTAAATGTCTAAGTGAACGATAATATCACTATACTGGTATGATAATAGAAACGCATTATTGTTAGATTATTAGTAACATAGTGTGCTAGTGACCTAATACGGTATATATGGGGTCAGTAAATTCCATATGGGGTGAGAGCGAAGCTCGAATTTACTGACCCCATAAATACCGTATTACGTCACTAGCACACAATGTAACGAACTTGTCTTACCGACTATCTTTTAAAACGTGTAAAATTTAGACTAGTGACCTATCAAAATGAGCAAGTCTTCAATACAGTAAGCAATAACATGATTAAGAAACTACTTCCATTGATCCTACAAAAACAGATGCCAACAATGACAACTTGTTGGATTTAAATGTGTTTTATGAATTTATTTCAATCTTAATCATCAATTTTTTTGTCTGTTGAAACCTTAGATTTTTTCTCAGTACTGTTTTGTTTTTCTAAAGGGACGTAACACCACTACTAACCGTGTATGAAATAAGCCCTGCCTCCCTTCTACCTTATATGGAATATAAAGGGACGTAACTCCACTACTAACCGTGTATTGAATAAGCCCCGCCTCTCACTAACCTAATATTAAATATACGCGGTTTCCACGAGGACGGTTTTGACCAATCACATTCCTAGAAATGTATAGGAGGTAAGATAAGTAATATTGTCGGAAGATATTCAGTAGGAGAAAGTTATCAAACTTTTACTTTAGGCCATAATAATAACTGGAGCAATACTATGACTAAAATTTTGTTAGTCTGGTGGTCGTCCCCGCCTTCTTTTTTTACATTAATTTTGGTTCCATATAAATCATATTTATAACCATCTATATCATCTAAAAAGGCTTTTAGAAGACAAAATGTAAAACTGTATTCCGAATATCTGTACTTGGATTTTAATTTTCTATATAATTTTACTTTACCGATCTATCACGATCTTTATTTTTGTTTACGTACACATTTTATATTACTTCATTGATTTCAATTTTGTCACATATTATTAAACTGTTTTTAATTTTATGTTTTAAAATGGCTGTTACATCGGGTTTGATCAATTATATACTATACTGAAGATATTTGTTTATTTTCTCTTTAAGCTTATCTTTTTTTTAGTTTGATGAGCATTGTTTGTTCAAACCATTCATTTATTTTAAATATAACGGAATTTGACGAGACTGTCATCAAAGTGAGAGGGTTAGCGCTATAGAACCAGGTTTAATCCACATTTTCTACATTTGAAAATGCCTGTACTAAGTCAGGAATATGACAGTTCTTGCAATTTAAATCCAAAGTACTACAAAAAAACACAACGCAATGATTAAGAGAAAAATACATTATATATTTGTTTAGGGGCCAGCTGAAGGACGCCTCCGGGTGCGGGAATGTCTCGCTACATTGAAGACCTGTTAGTGACCTTTTGCTGTTGCTTTTTCTATGGTCGGGTTGTTGTCTCTTTGACACATTCCTCATTTCCATTCTCAATTTTATTAAACTACTGATTAGGCAACAGATATTATACAAAAAATATCCAACCGTTTCAATAATTAAAACTAAAGAAACAGCACAAGACAATCACCACAAATAACATATCTAGATGAAAGGCGTATGATCAGAGGACAACCCCAATAAGTTAAACTGGGACATACAGATACACACAAGTATCAGGATTGTAACCGTCAAAGTATATGCAGACCAGTAGTGAAACAGAGAGTATAATATGATCATGTTTAGTCTGATATTACAGGTGACATGGAACAACTAAATCGCAAATGTTTTGAATACAGTTTAAACTGCATTACAATATGTACCATAACCATAGCTCTGCAATTCGTGGTAAAATATTATTTTAACATTATTTTTTACAAGTTTACCTTTGTTTCTATTTTATTATTGACTTTTTCAGATAATTGATATTACAGACTTCGGTTCTTATCATTCTATTATGGACCAAATGTATTCTAACTTTGAATAAATGTTTTTCTCTTATTTAAATTTAAGGCATTACGATGCATGCCTGGACATATAAAGAGTTACGCCTAGCACCATTTACTGCATATACGTTAGCTTATTGCCTAGAATTTAAGCTTAAAGCCTAATTTTCATATTGCGTTAACATATATGTAAGACTCAGATCGACGTCCGGTCTCTAATCGCCGTCCGTTCTTCAAGCCGACGTCCAATGCTGACGTCATAATAAAATAAGATTCCAAATAGACGGCCAATTCTATCACCCTTTAATCGACGTCCAATGTTTTGCTTCTCTTATCGACGTCCAATTTTTAACTTCTCTAATCGACGTCCGGTTTAGTGGACCTATGGAAAGATCCAAACGCCGAGACTCAGACATTTTTGGCCTACATGCCGTATTATACGGAAATATATCTAAAACAAATGAATATTAAAACTGTCGAAATTTCAGAACTAAAACTTGAATTGTCCGAGAGAGGAGTAAAGACAGTTGTAGGTCAATATTTTTACAACCAAAACATATGTGACAAATCAAAGGTATTAAAACATATTTTTTTAAATGTTCTACCGATCGATGTTTACAGGTTGTAATATTAATTTTGTTGTTATTTAAGAGCTTATTAAAAAACAATAAGATGTGGTGTGATAGCTAATCGGACAACTATACACCAGAGTTGAAATAAAGTGGATGTAAGCAAATATATAGCCCTTTACCTTTATAGCTTGCTGTTTGGTGTAAGCCAAGGCTCCGTGTTTAAGGCCGTATTTTGACCTATAATGGTTTTCTTTTATAAACTGTGACTTGGATTGAGAGTTGTTTCATTGCCACTCATACCACATCTTCTTATATCTATAGGCAACCGTACGTCCTTCAACAATGATAAAGTCGGCAATTAAAGGCCACCACAACATGAAACATATAAAACAATTATTATAAAACTAAAAACTGACTTATAACAAAAAATCCGAAAAACAAATATGCAAGACATAAACCAACGACAACGGTGATCCCTTAGACTACAGACACATAAAATATTTGGCTGGGTTTAACCTGATATTTGTGAGCGCTTAACCTTCCCTTAACCTGGAACAGTGGTGTAACAGCACAACATAAAAACATAATGCTAATTTATTTTGTACATTTTTCACTCCAGGTGTAAAACTAATGAATTTGTTGAATACTAGTTTATCTTACAGAGTTCAAATTATAATACCCTAAACACAGTTGGTATTTTCTCCTTCGTTTTGTCCATTGTTGAAAACTGAGTGTTGCCCAAAATAAATGTCGTGTTGTTTTCTTTGTCGTTGGGTTCCTATATCTATATACGTATACTCGCATGCCATTTATCAATATGCATGTATAAATGTAAGTGCAGCAATTTATTATTTTATTATTCATTGATATTGGAAATCAAGAAGACTACAATAGTTATCGAAGGTACCAGGATTATAATTAAGTACACCAGACGCGCGTTTCGTCTACATAAGACTCATCAGTGACGCTCATATCAAATTATTATGAATCGGACGTCGTTTTGGCAATACATGACGGCACATTGGACGTCGATTAGAGGATCAAACATCGATTTGAGAATGTGACGTCAGATTTGGAAGTCGATTTGAGGAACAGACGTCGATTAGAGACCGGACGTCGATCTGAGTCTAACATATATAAATGTTGATAAGTGACAACAATAATTTGTCTTCTTTCAAAAACCAATAAAATACAGTTTACAAAGAAAAAAAAACCCGGAAGAGTTGATAAGCTGCAGTAATATGCATGTGCTTCCTTGTCTCTGACGAAATGATTACCTTTAACTCATTTTAACTGAGATGAAGCAAATTTTATGCTTATTCAAATTACAATCAGTTACTGAAAATGATGGATTTTGGAATTAAAACCATTTTATAGATACAAAACAGTCGCTTAATATTTTGATTCACAATAAAGATTCACAGAAAGGACTCCATAGTCAAAATGAAACTATTTTATGGTCACCAAATATTAAAGGAAATTTATATACATCTGTCTTGGCCACTTCTATAATAATCCATATAAAAGATTTTCACTACATGAATAATTGAATTGAAAAATATAAACATCTTCTGATAAAAAAGTAAATAACTGTTTAATGACACGATATAATTCTTTTTGTTTGTGTTCATGTTGATATAAATGAATTGATAAACATATATAATATATATATATATACCCGTAAGTTATTTAATTACATTATATGTATATAAAAGTAAAAACAATGATGTTAATAATGGACTAGTCTTAAAGTAAACTTTCCGTATACTCGTTTTGTTTACTGAACAAAAACTTGCAAATGTTGAATAAAATGATCAATACAAAACACTTTTTGCATTGAAACTATGTTTGATAAATTTATTTAATTATGATTGACAATTACGTTGCTTTAGAAGAACCAAGACGTGCATGTCACGTGACATTACAATAGAAAAATAGCAACTTTTACAATTAGATGAATCTAGCATAAAATATGCAGCAAACTGTCTTACTTAATATTCATTATTCAGAGTACCCTCCTCTCAGTATCAAGCAATTGGCTAACACATTAAATATCGAGATGGGACGACACAATTGTCAGTCAATGACAATAGAAGCATATTGAATTGATTAGAGACCACAATAAGTGACTGGTAGTTTGATCCCATAATGTACAATAAATAGTGTGGTTTGTTGTCACTATCAGGGGACGATATGGAACTCACAACACAGAGAAGTGTATCCCCCGGGGAGGAAAATACCCGTAAGTTAATTTTTATTAACTATTATTAATATACCATTTTTTTTTAATTCTGATATTTTCAATATGTTTCTACTATTTAGTTATTAATTAAAAATCTGCTAAATTTTGCACAAAAAAAATCTTATTCGAATCTAGCATTTAAAAATTTATTGATGTAATATTTGAACTCAATGGAAATTAAAGTATAACAAATGCATTATATTATCAACTAGTTTTTTTTTTTTAAATATTTGTTTTGTTTGCATTACAAAAATACTGGTAAAAGTCTTTCATAAAATAAGGAATAATTATCTGTTTTCTTCTTATGCATATTTTGAGTAAGTATTTGGGAAAAAAATATTTTTTTGGTTACCTTATTTACGTTTCGTTTTAAATAAACATAAATAGAGAACATTGCTTGAATAAAAATTGTAAAAATTGAAATATTCATAGTGCAATAGTTCTGATAATGTACTATAAAATATTTATCACAGAAATGATAAAGTGAATTGTTAATGTAATAATTAAGAGATAAATAAGTAAAAAAACAATGTTTTCAGAAATATTGGTGCGAATATAACAGACTTAAATATTAGTGTGCTTGTTGACGACTTACGTCCTATGAAAAATGTTAAGTTTATTTAGTTTGTATATATAACTATTGACGTTGGAACTTGTCATACAAACTTAATTCTTATACATATATTTTTATTACAAAATCGCATGTGTTGTTGTTGTAATTAAAAAAATATACTGTTTGGGCTTTTCGTTTTTTTCGTTTTTTACTTTATCCTTTCTATGTCAAACATTTCTTAAGTATAAAACAATCTAACACAAAAAGTTTTGAATTAAAAATCGATACAGTTAAAAAAAAAAGAGTCTGTGTTCCTTATTTGGTTTAACTGTCGCAGAATTTGATTAGTTGACTTTAAGAACTTTGATTTGGCAACATAAAACTAGAAGTAAAAATTGATAATAAAATGTTTTAATTAATTTAAGCAAAATCAAATAGTTATTCCCCCCCCTTTTTCCACTAATTTGAACAATCGATTTCCGGCATAAATTCCAATGTAAATCGCAAGTTTTCATATCACCACGTTACATGTAAAACAACATATGTAGAGACATGGTGTTTTAATATAAAAAAGAAGATGAGGTACAATTGCCAATGAGACAACTCTCCACAAAAGTCCAAATGACACAGAAGTTTACAACTATAGGTCACCGATTTTTTGTTGAGAATAAGGATAATCCTAGTTCCATCCGGTGTTTTATACACAATGTAGTATAGAATTGAAAAAGTCGTATTTTTGATCGCTACTTCGGTTTTAAAATTATATTCTCGTTTATCTTTTTATTATCAATTTGAATAGTTGTATATTGTGCGTTTTGAACTGTTACATTTATTCTATTCCTGAATATCTCTATTTATCCTTTGACGGGTGGTATGCCCCGGAGTATAGTTATTCAATGTTGTTTAAAATATACATAAGCGTACCAGTTAAGGAAAGGAATAATCTGCTGCCCGTCGCATATTTCCGTAGTGTTATATTTCAATTTTTAAAAAAAAAATTTTCGTTTCTTAATGCTCTTCAATTTAGTAATTGATCTTGCCTTTCAACTATCAAAGAATTAATCTTATATATACGAAACATACATCTGGCGTACTTAATTAAGCACGGTAACTATGATGAGTTAGTTCATTATCATTATATGTTTTCATTTATCGTTATTTCGTATTGACAGACTCTCAACATATCTGACTTTTTCTGAATATATAGGTGCTTTCAAAAGTCCCTTAGTAGGGATCACTTGTTCGTCACAAAGGTTACGCTACTGTAAATATAATTCTAATGCAATAACTTTGTATCAATATTTCTGATTGGATGACAGTTAGCGTAAAATTCTCTATCTCCTTGTCTGTAACTAAGGAAGCCGACATTTTGAATTGCTGAATGTATTGACATTTAATTTCTACAATAATAAGCAAAAACAAACTCACATCTTGCATCTTAAAGTCTTCTTTTTATCAAATTTGATTACATTCTGAAACGGCACATAAGCCAGAAAACGCCCGGTGTTTATGTTTGACGCCAGAAGCATACCTATGACGTCACCTAGTGAAGGGACCAAAGAAGATAACATCTTTTCGCGGAATTTCCTTTAATGAAGATTTTACACTAAAATAATGTGCATTAGAATAGAGATACCTGTATTGTATTTGAAGCTTTGCGGGCGTCCATCGATAGTTTTACTGTAGCAAATACCCGTTTACCTGTCTCCGCTACGCGTCGCAAGGTAAACTAAATTTGCGACAGTAAAACTACCGATGGACGTCCTTAAAGCTTCAAATACAATACATTTATCTCTTAAGTCGCTCTCAAATTTCAAATATTATTTAAGATAGTCCCCTATCTCAAGGGTTTATGACAAATAGGTCGACGGTGTTTTCGATAACACAAGTTTTCTTTTGCCAAGTGCCAATATGCCAAAAAAAGTTACTTCGGTATCAAGTTAAGAATGTTAGTCTCGATCATCATTATAGAGACATAATTGTCGAAATGTGCATTTCTGTCGCAGTAGAATTGATACATTTTTTGATATCTTAGTTACAAAACCACTGCTTGTGAACTGTCTTTGAGAAGGGTATCATGTCTCGCATCAAATCGGGAATATATGACAGTTGTTTTCCATTCTAGTCTGATGTGTTTGAGATTCTAATTTTACTGATTGTGTATGGAATTTCCATTTTGAATTTCCCTTGGAGTTCGGTATGATTGTTATTTTCATTTCTGTTGTCATAAGCATTTCAGTCGTACAGTAACAGTCAAAATGCATAACATTATATCGATTAAAAAACTATTATTTTAGCCAAAGACACACCCTAGTTAACAAATTTTTGACTGAAACGGTAACTTTGATCTTAACTGCTTTTCAGATATTCAGTATTTTAATAATCTGTACAGGTTTATAACTACTGAACAGTCTGATTATAGACTGAACAGATCTTTTAAATTGACTACACGCGAAGGGTCTGAACAGTAATGAATAATGAAATAACAACAGTGTCTGAAAATATATATGGCATGTATGGTATATGGTGTTGCAAACAAAATCAGAATTATAGTTCAATATGATTTAGTTGTATTTTATTTTGTTAATGTTTTGAATATTTTCTTATCTACTTTCAATACTAAATAAACGCCAACTACCGATACATGATAAATAAGTTTTATCTATAGTATTGATAATCTAACAAATTATTTAAAATTTGACACTATCATTGAAAATAGGTACTTCGTGTTACAGATCTCTTAATTCGATTACAACTAAAATGAAATATTTAATATCAAAGATATTACTTTGAACACAGACCGAACTTAATAAATGTTCTTGTATCAATATAACAAACTAAAAAGAAAAGAAAGATAAAAAAAGATTTAAAAAAGATGATAATTGAACAGTGAGTTTTCGGTACAAAAACCACATCCTCTTCAAAAGAAAATTTTAATGTTCAAATGTAACTTTGCAGGTGTAATTACAGCTAGTTATGTCCATTTGTGAACGATCCTTCAACTGACATCATTTAGTACAATGAAACTCTTGACAGTTGAAGAAGTGTTAATAATATTAACAGTACCATGTTTTTTGTGCCAGATGCGCATTTCGACAATAAATGTCTCTTCAGTAATATTTGAGGCCAACATATTTGAAAAAATAAAAACATGAAGAGCTATAATCCGACAAGGTACACATATTATAGCTAAAGCTGTGCAAGGAATCAGAGCTTTGTATGAGGGAGATACATTCCTTAATTTAAAATCATTTCTAACATTTTGTTAAAGAAAAATTCTATAACAAAAAAGCCGTACTTTCGTTCCAGTATCAAAGTACTGACTACCGGGCTGGTAATAGCCTCGAACACTAAAAGTCAACCAGCAGAGGCATTGGCCCAGTGGTAGTAATAAAATTAACGGTATCAATTTTTCTACACCAGATGCGCATTTCGATAATAAATGTATCTTCAGTGATAACACTTTACCAGTTAAACTATTATTTCATTTCTATAATGTGTAAACTTAATTATTTAAAATATATTGGCTAATATGCATATTCAAAACACCTAAACAGTTGCTTGTTTGTCGCTAAATAAAATTCGTGTATGAAGGAGAAACTTGACACATAAATCACACACTTAATTTCACTTTGTGGGAGATGTCAACGATTTAATACAGATTGACAATAAAACTGTTAAATGTTGGTTTTTGTTCTTTTGAGAGAATTTATGTATCATTAATTTTAAACATGCTAGTAACATTTACTTTAAATATTCATGAAACAATGTAGAGTTATTATTTATGTTTTACGTGCAGTGGGTACATTTGCTTAGATCTTTGAATACTGTGGTGTTACATAAAAGGGATCGATTTGTTTCAGAGAACCATTTTGTCAGCCGAAATCTTTATAACATTAATAATGATATACCTCCAAACAACTCGAACTCCATAATAAATTTTGAATTTATTTGTATTCCATTTTTAGTATTGCTGTAAGCTGTAAGCATCACTATTGCTGCTTAAAACTGTTCTAATATACAGTTTCAATAAATTAGCAATGCAATGATTAAAGATATACATGTTAAAACATCGACGTTTATAACAGTACATAATATCTTCAAGTACTAATCTGCCAACTTTTAATTATAAAAAAAAATAAGGTAATGATTCTGTACCTATAAAACATCATCGGTGCAATTTGAAGATCAGTTACATTGTTTTCAATATATATTCAAAAAGCTTTGAAAAGTGGAGAGAAAACAAAATCTCTTGAATAATATGAATTATAGCAACAAGTCGAAATGTCATACAACAATCCATAAACCTACATCATAGAAAACTACAAACACAAATCCTATCGAACATCGAGAGTGAAATGCCATGGAAGGCAAAGTAGTAACCATTACTGCCACCTGTCGTGTTTCTGTTATAATTTTCAGATTATGAAAACAATTATAATAAATATTTTAACCAGGAGTTTTGTAAAGTATATCTTCGACATATTTCGATTGTTCCTTTTTAAACAGTGACGTTTTGTGGTGGCGAAATTCGACGTTTCTGTAGGTTTTTATTTTATCACTGGATCCTTCCTCTGTTGATATATTGTTCGGTGTAGATTTACTACATTGTATATAATTTATCATGAAAGACGTGCATAACAGCAGAAAATTGTGGTATAACAAATAATTCAGTTCCAAAGAAAACATGTAAATTTCCTCCGCTTTTAAAAAAAATGGGTGCAAATTGGGTACTCGGTGCAATTTGGATACTGTTACGTTAGCAACCTTAGTACTTGAACGTATATAAGTTAACAGTACTATAGGTAGAGGTAAACATTCAATTGTTTTTGACAATATTTAGGTACCAATTATAAATGTCATGCTATAAATTGCAATGTTTCTAGATAAATTCATTATTTATCATGGACGATCTGACATCTTTACCAAATAAAGGCAACAGAAGAATACCGCTGTTCAAAAGTCACAAATCGATTGAAAAAAAAGCTACAAACTAAAAACTATCCATAATACAAAATGTTGAAATTTACACAAAAGAAAGGACAAACATCATGTATAATGATTTTTTTGCGATAGTTTTCACTATCATATTTGTTTTCCACTGGACTCATGACACTCAAATGCCATCAATAAAAGACTTTGATATAATCATAATGACAACAGTAAAAGATTTTCCTTAATTCACTGTATAAAACAATTGACATTTCTTTAAAAAATGTACCTTGTCCCGTACGTTACTTGTCATGTATATCTAGACAACATACATTACAGCATTTTCAAATTAAGAATATTCAATTTTGCCAAAGGAGCACTTTTGGAATCCAATAGTGGCAAAAAGAAAGGATGATCAATTAAAAAAATCCAAGCAATATATTGTTGAATAAAAAAAAAAAAAATAAAAAAAAAATCCATGCACAAAAGCTAACATGGCCTTTCGGAATATCGCCAACCCCTTTCTATTTCGTAGTAACTTATTAACTCCAGTATACTGGTTTTCGTCCTATTCATTCATTGTACTCCCGTATTACGTTCTTTGAATATGGTTTGTTTCCATTTGTAATTTTTGTTTTTATTTTAAGTTAAGATTATTTCAGGACATTAAAACTTCCACGTGCACTATATCCTTTTACAACCGAACACAGACACCTACCTACACGTCATTAACAATAACAACAATATACTTTATTTGGAAACACTCAGACACATATTTACATGTGCAGCAAGAGGCAAAATACATAGTCATCATTATGGTTACTACAATACAATGTTAACATATAATCATATAAGTTACAATATTTTAACAAAATCATATTACAACCCTCATAATTTTTACTGACGTTGTTGCGAAAAATATGCTCCCCTATATAAGCAATACACATAAGGACGAGAAATTTATCAAAGAATTGCTCTTGTACAATAATTTCAAAAAAAAAATCATTTGTTCAGAAATATAATCATAATAAGAGGCAGTGCAAAACAGATAAATTGCTGCAGTGTTATTGTGTATTTTCAATACCTCTATTTGTATTTAAACTTTAGAAGATAACCAAAGAACTTTTTTACCAATCTTTAATTATTTTTTCATATGTAGATTAAAGTTCGTAGCTTTGAATATCGATGTTTTCTTTGAGCAGGTATTCCAAATTATATGTTAAAATGGTTCTGAATTATTTTTGGCTGAACCAAAAACCGAAACCTTATTGTTCCTCATATTAAAAAAAATAAAGGATTTCACCCGCAATGGCGTTCACCAGTTTTCTCCATTATAATTATACTTACCTCATTAAGACGTCAGAAATAAAAAGACGTCAGAAATAAAAAGTAACCATCATTTAATTTGATTTGATAATGAATAAAGAACTAGGAACCATTTCGGCAAACGTAAATCTCGATCATTTAGATACAAATATTACCTCATAATAAAATATATTTTGTAAAAAGAAATGGAAAAATTATTTTGTGATATGAATTGATATATTATTTAAAAAGAAGACGATATGATTGCCAATGAGACAACTGTCCTTTCTATGTCCCTTGTGGTATTACATTCCATTGCGTTTATTGGTACATGAACTTCAATCTGCTAATTTAAATGTTGTTACTGCTATTTTAGACTTATTGTAAAGCATACAATTGGAACCGTGCCATTAAGGACTCTAGATTTATCCTGCTGCATGGTTGAGTTCTTAAATGGCTTCTTTTCTCTTTCGTTACTTCTTTCAGCGGAACTATTTGTCATCAATTTACCGTTTTGATGATATTATCCCATTCTTAACATTTTCACAAGATTGTTCATTTTCAGCGCTAGAATTAATCATAACAAATAGAATTTGTGACAATTGTAGCGCTAATGATATCCGATAACTTTATTAAAGTGTCATCAGTTAGAACTCAATTGAATGGTTTACGTCTGGGTTGATACAGTGATTATTTCCATCGCCATACCAAATGTAATGAATTGGCTTGTTTGAGACGCTGATGTATCCCATACTACAACATTGAACGCAGCTGTACCTAGCCATGCTCGATGACTCTTCACAAATTTTCCTGTCAGATCACCCCTGTCTGGAGATCACTTGATATATTTTAATTGTCATGAATTAGATATAAAAAGGCAGGGTTAGCCCAGCTAATTTGTTTTTCGCAGAATGCTATAAAGATCAGGAAAATAAGATAATTCAATTAGGGGTTAGCTCTTTTATTTGATTTTCAATTTCCTTAGAAGATGTACAGAATCAAGTGGTTATTCCTCACTTAAGATTTTCTATCGATTCCGGTGATTATTGAATTACCCTGACGATGTGGATGTGATATAGAAAGCAGAAATAAGGGATTTACGATATAATGTAAACTTGCTAATACAGTTGACAAAATTCTTATAAGATTTTTTATCATTTGATCCAATTGATTTACCATTTGATACATAAAAATAAAATAATATTTAATTAATACAGTTTACCTTATTCACAATTGCAAGAAACAATAGCAAGCAAACAATTATTTCATGTGTATGACATTTAAAAGTCTTAGAAAGTCAAAAACGAATATTTAATTTTTATTATCTTGCAAGTTATATGATATCATTTTTTTTTTTTACGGTATATCGATCTAATATTCATTATTAGGGAATTTGAATTATATATTTATAATTCTCATAACTATTACAGATAGAGAGAGAGTGCAAAATATGTACAAGAATATGCCTCGTTTTACAAAAAATTGAATACAGTACAGTGGTTTCGAAAAATATACATTTAAGCCAGAAGGACCCACAAGTGTGTTTACACACAATATGAACTCGCATTATCGTTTTAGCTCTGACGTTTTTAATTTTATTCATTAGTTTTAAAAACTTTAATGTATTTACACCAGTCGTATAGTATTCTTCTATAGAATAGACCATTGGTTTCCCTTTTAAATAGTTTTAAACGAGTAATTGTTGGGACCTTTTATATCTTGTTGTTCGGTGTGAGCCAAGGCTCCATGTTGAAGGCTGTACCTATAATGGTTAACTTCTACAAATTGTGACTTGGACGGAGAGTTGTCTCATTTGCCCTCATACCGCATCTTCCTTTATCGATATAATGTTCTACTGTCATTAAAAATGGACAGTCTAGCAGATAATGAACCTTTCATCAAATGCTACAAGGTTACAAAAATAACATTTCTATCACTTCATTCGAAATTATTTCAACCTCCCTGTTTCTATTCGTAGTCTATGGTTTGTAGTTTTATATCTAACATAAAATAATACTTTCGTGCAGATCCCAGATATCAAAATATTTTGTTTGTCCAAATGTCCAAATGTAATTCTTACTTTATAATTGTCTAATGAACTGCTTTAAATTTGTAGACTCTTGCAATTGTGTATTCCAGTACTGTTTGAATTGGATTTGTCAGTCACAACTGAAGTTCATTTTATAACCATATAACGTTACACGTTACCATAATCTTATGTAATACAAATATTTAAAAAAAACACAACATTTTTATCCAATATTTCTAACCTTTCTTACAAAAATATCTCAGCAAAAAATGAACAAACATTATTAACGGTAAATAGTGTTTTGAGTGTATATGCACTATCTAACATATATCTTGGTCACTTTTGTAGATACTTATTTACAGCAATAAGATATTATCGCCAATATAGCATCTAGATAGGTGTGGCATTTTTTAGTTTCAAAAACAGTTTACAGAATTTCAGATGGTTCTTTCTACAATATCAACATGAAAATATAACTAGAAATTCTTAACAAACTCGAATATTCATTATCTTTAAATGGGATGGTTAATTTGAACACAATACATGTATAATTAAAACATGGTTTTCCAATAGCACCTTCTCATGTTTCAACGATGGACATACCTCTTCTATGTGTTAACCCCACTACTGATACGCGATCATCGTTATACATTTAAAGCGACCACCAACATTTGACACCTGTTATTCCACCCAGGTGGAAATAAAACCTTTTATCTGATCGTTGATATAAACAAATTTTAATAGGCACGACAATTGAAAATAATAAAATTTAATTGAGATGTGACTGTTCATAAATTTGAAGAATCTGAAAGTAAAAGTCAATCTGTCAAACCTGGCCATATGTCATACCCTGGTCAACCTTCACAAAGAAGTGTAAATTGTGAATTTGAACTACTGTATAAGGATTGACACATACCGCTGACCATTGGATGCATATACAACTAAAACCATCTTTATTCATTTACAATATGTGTTCTAGTGTCATATTAAGTTTTGATGGAAAAGTTTATTTTTTCAGTATCAGTTAAAAGAAGCTCGTTTAAAACATTGTTACATACATTTAAAAAAAAATGGTATGATTGCCAATGAGGCAACTCTCCTCAAGAGACCCAATGGCAGAGAAATTAAGAACTATAGGTCACCGTACGGCCTTCAACAATGAGCAAAGCCTATACCACATATCAGATGTATGTTATTCGTTTTAAAACACCTTTGTTTTCATTTTCAATAGTTTCATATTTTTTGGCCCGAGTCCCTCTAAAATTCTTAATGTCTAACAGATTGGTGTTTAATTTCAAAGTCGGACAGATGAAATAAAAACTTCACAACTAACTGGGACATAAAAATGAAAAATATCAAGACAGCGTAACACAAGAGCAAAATTCACAAACAATTAAATAAATAAATGCAGTGCAACAGTTTTAAAAGACGACGCTAAATTAGGAAGAGCAGTAATATTCTGATGTAATAAGCTAATAAATGTCGCGTTATATACATTTACATTCGACTATATAAACCCGAAGATTTTGAGGGAAGTAAGCTAAATTTCCTGTTTAGTCGGGTTTGCTTACACAGTCCTTAATAAAACAATCATTATATTGCTTTTTAATTTCTTGATTTTACGTGGATAACGCCTGTATTTGAATATCATTTCATTAAAGCCGTTAATGGATAAATTTGAGCCTATAAAGTTATTCACATGAAGGAGGACCATAAAACTGATTGGCACGTGCTCTCTCCAGAACACAATGGTTATTTGTCGGAAACCACTTATTTTATTAGATAGTGATGAAGGTAATTTTCATTTTATGTTATATTTCATTAAAGGTGATCTATAAACTCAATATGTCTACGTAAAACGTTTTTAAGTACAAAAGCAGCGCCACCTGACGTCTAAATGACCACAGTATCGCATATCTTTTGCAATCTTAATATATGAGATTTTAATTGATGAAATTAGCAGCAATTAATTACACTCGCACACAAACCGCTCCATAAAAATCGCTCTCATTTTCAATTTGAAATACATTATAACGTTTTCGCATTGCAAGTATAAGCCAACTTTTACAGATTTTATACACCAATCCTGACTTTGAAGCAAAAATAAGTTAGCTTTTTCATTTATTATTTTTTCAAAAGTGCAAATATAACAAACATACATATTGTACAACATGAGCAAATGGCTTCGGAAATTGAAAAAAACTAAAATAAATCCGTCTCTGTTTAAGAAATAATTCCTTCATGTCATGCTCTTTGTTCATTTTAACATGGGTAGGCATTATATTTGTCGATATTTTACACTGAGCGTTAGCGATGTTACAGTTTACATGCTACCCATGTTAAAATGAACATAGAGCATAACATGAAGAAATTATTTCGATTCTTATAGGACAAATACAGTATTTTTATAGGTCGAAGCGTACGAAAATACAGTAAAAATGTTTAGCTGTTCCCGTTTCCTCCCCGAGGAGTCTGTACATTACATTTCATATTTGATTATAAGTTTAAAAATTACGAGCAGGGTAAATATATGTTGTTTGATATAACATACATTATAAAAGTTTATGTAAGATACTTGAATGTATATATTTTATAGAATAACGATGGAAATAACTTTAATATCAACAGTAAATGTGTACGCATGTGTCAAACATTTTTTTGTGCTCATTAGAACACGGCTTTGGTTTACAAAGCGTAATAAGGACGTCATATTAGAATAACAATTTTAAGAAAGGGTATATATTATATGGTATTTTAATATGTGTACTTCTTTAAGTATTCACTTTAAAATTTTCTCGATTATAAGGTACCAAACACTTAAAACGAATTTTTAAGAAAAGGTAGAATACGGATAAAAAATCATGGCAAAAAAGATATCGATGAAAAGAAAGACAGCAATCTACAAAGCACCACATACAAAGATGTTGAAAGGATGTGTTACAAGTATCGTGACAATTTTATACTAAATCCTTTGATATATCAAAATCTTATCGATTTTTATGAATTGTTTTTGAATTAAAATGATGGCTGATTTTTCTTGCGTGATGTGTCACAATCTTTGGGCTTCATTTCCGATCTAGGCACACTTCGAGCTGATTTACACAACCATACTGTCCAAATGTGCGTGTTGCCATTTTGTAGTGCCAATTTAAAACAAAAATGAAGTTATAGATTTCCTTGTAGGAAATGGGTATAATCTGCAGTTAATGTGATCCAATCTAAAACAACTTCCGGCGAAAGTCGTAGGTTTTTATTTAAGTACAATCTTTAGCTGCCTGACATTTGTTCATTTGAATTGTGGGTATGAATACCTAATAAGGATAATGAATAATTAATTATCGCAAAAAGATATTAGCACGACATGTCTTACATAAGAAGTTTAATCGGTGTATTTTGTATTTTTGAAATTTATTCCTTATATTAAACATTGATAGAGATAATTTTATTTAGTGTACACTTTTTTTATTGATTCGGAAAACATTTTTTTTATTAAATGGTAACAATCTACAAGGAGTATTTTGTATTTTGAAATTTATACAACATTAGATATAGATAATTTATGTTTATTGTACACTCTTTTTTTTATATTATTGATTCGGGAAAACATTTTTTTTTAAATGATAACATTCTTCAAATATTAATAAGACATTTTGTCAGATATACACAATGACATCCAGAATTACTACTTGACTACCTATTTTGCAGTTTACTTTCAAATTTGTAAAAGTTTTAGTCTAAATAGGTATAATGGTTATAGCGATAAAAGCCAAATTGAAATCATTACAACAGCACAATTATTCTCGATTACATATGTGCGTAACAAATCAAGGTTATTAAATGAGTTTCTTGAAAATGTAAGCAGTACAAAGATAACAAAGACATATTTGAATAGCAAAATTAAATACTAATTTTTAACATAGATACTATTATGAGATTTTTTTTTTTGTAAAATACAAATTAATGATGATAATTTGTTATTTGAAAGCATAACTTTTGAAAAGCCGTAATCAGACTAGTTATTTTTCGAAATGCCATATGTAACATGGTTTTGTGTGGTCGTATATGCGGATAATAACTTGGTAATGATATCACAGGAACATTTAAAACGAATTTTCCGCACCTATATATTCGTTATCATAACATTTAACTAGTATTAACAAAATCAGAACTATTTAAGGACATTGAAGAAGTTAACTATTTTGGTGAATTTCGGGGCAAATGAATGCCTCTGTCTTATTGTCATTTTTTTTAACGATATTTGTTAAGTTTTTTTCTCTTCAATTTTCCTGGTTTACGACCTCCTCGTATTGCTTATTTTTTCATAAATTTCAAATCAATAAGTTAACCACATTATACATTTGTTTTAGGAGAAGTGGTCTACACTAGGTATAATTTATAGAATTATTTGACAAAGAACTTGTTATATTAATAAGATAAGTCGGTAACGGATGAAATATGCTGACATTTTAAAGAAACACGATACCCTTTAATATAATATCATTCCCTAGTCAGTTTGACGTCTTCGCTGAAACAAAATGATGAGTGGAATTTTGTCACGTTCATTTCAAAGTCGTAAATAAAAGCATTTTAAAAAAAAATATTTTGAACTCTTTTCAAACCTAGCTTTTAAATAATAATGCGTCTATGAAAACTTAAGGTTCTTTAAGTTTTCAAGATTGAGTGACAATATTTTTCTTTTAGCTCAATACGCAATTTAGTTCTGCAAATCAATTGTTGAGAACTCTCACAGAAAATGTTTGCGGTATATAGGAAATATCATCCAGCCAATAGAATCCTCGTGGCCTTTGGTTTCCTCACATCTATAAATGATTATTGCTTGTTTGTAATAGTGGAATTCAAAGCAGTATATAATGCATGTCGTTCTTTGGTGTAAAAATACTCGTAACCATTCATCAAATATAACCAATTAAAACAAATACTATATCTTAAGCTGTGAACAATTTTAAACAAACATATTTATTATTATAAGTTACACTTTTCAAGGAGACCAGATGCATGTTACGTTTAAGGGAATCTGAGAAGGAAGGTGATTTCGAACGTCTCACTGATAGATAACGCTTTCTATTGTAGCCAAAGAAACCATCAGACATTTGCCGACTACTAGCAGACATTTACCTCAAGACATTTATCAAATTTCCCATGATTCTAGGCATCTATCATCTGACGATACATCACAAGAAGACCGAAGTTCTGAAAGACTTGATCGTTACGACACAGATGACATTCGACATTCTCCACCAATGATATCGATAAATAGTTCTCCATCTCATGGCGTAACTGTGACGTCATCACACATGTCTCTTGATCATGAAGGACTTCCCGGAAGTTCATGTGGACCAATGAAACGTAATTCGCCTGGTCTGATATGTGTTGTCTGTGGTGATACGTCGAGTGGTAAACATTATGGTATCTTGGCATGTAATGGTTGCAGTGGTTTCTTCAAGAGAAGCGTCAGAAGAAAGCTGATTTACAGGTACGTCAACATCATAAGTTTCCTTACACAAAGTCAATTCGTGTTATCTATTAACATTTTTGATAACGAGTTATTATAAACTTTCTTTAGTAAATGTAAGCCAAATTCTAATTCGTACATAGAAGATTTTGTGTCATTGACATTAATGGAATACTGTTTTGACTCCAGTTATTAACATGGACAGCTAATGTATAATGACAGTCAATCGGTTAAATTTCTTTAAGATATTTCAACAATTTCTGTCTCGGTGTGGTGCTATAAATTTTCACTGAAAACAATATAACAAAAAAAAAAAGAAAATAAAGACATAATGTAAATTAATTCCTTTTGCTAATTCATTCTTACATAACTGATGAAAAAGGTTTAATTTTATAGATGCCAGGCCGGTTCGGGACTGTGTATTGTAGACAAGGCACATAGAAACCAATGCCAGGCTTGTCGTTTGAAGAAATGTATCCAAATGGGAATGAACAAAGATGGTAAGTTCTAGAATGGTAGTTACTAATGTACCTTTATGAAATATTGCTTATTCATTTATCCAATTTGTACCTGCAAATATCTTCTGTAAAAGTCGATTTTCTCAAGTTATCGTTTTGTTGCACCTTGACAGTGTAAATACCATGTCAGTAAATTGTCCAAAAACATATCCAAAACATGTTAATAAAATGCACTTCTTAAAGTATACTAAGTATATATTTTTTTTTAATTCCAGCTGTTCAAAATGAGCGGCAGCCCAGAAACACGGCCCAGGTGCGACATGACCAATTAATAAGCGAACTTGATGGCCCATTTCCACATAATAATGCAACAGTATCTGCTACACATCCAGCTTTCAGCCCTGGACTGAACAACAGGTTTATAACTGGACTCATGACCTCAGATAATACCAGCACTAAGCTGGAAAATGACGAAAGAGGTTCATCGCATTTTTGTAAGTTTAAGTAACACACATTACGATAAAGATAAAATGCGGAGTATCCGTATAGTTGTGAGCTTCGCATCTATATTTTAATCAGATTGTATTAATGACAGTTAGTATTAACTTATTTTTATGAACATAAAGTACTGCTACATTATATGTTGTGATGGGACGGGTAATGTTTAACAAAACACTGCCACAATTTTACTACATTTAGATTGATATAAACTTGAAGCTATCTGAGGTTCTTGATGGGCGATCCTTCATTTCTTTATTCTTTGACTATTATATTTTTGCCCCTTATTGTGCACTTTTCAACTTGTATTATTTATTCTGTTAACCCAAATCTAGAACCTCCTATCTGTCTTAATACAGGTTACAATTTACAGGGTACTGAAACTGACTGAACGGGATTGAATAATTAGTCAAAACATTGTGGTAGGCCCACAAAAAGAAACCATTCAATTTTGACATATTTTTAAATAACCAAGTAAGTCGGTCATAACTTTTTGTTAAACTCTATACGAAACTTGTAAGAAGTGGATACAGGTTTTATGAAGAGAGAAATAAGAGCACCGGATTGTTTCACATTTTCAATGATATATAAAAAGTAATTACAGTCTATTCCTTTCTTTGAAATATATGAACATTTCGCCGGAATGACCCAACATGTAGAAGAGCAAAACATAAATATTGAAAGAGAATAAAACAGCAGTAGCACAATCTACTGTGGATATATAACGTGCAAATGCTTTGCATGTAAATGTGGTCTACCTTTCAACACCAACTTGTTAATCATAGTATTACAATTGCATGGTACAGGGAATACACCAATCACTAAACGAACAGATTGAAAAGGATTTTCATTCTGATGAATAATATTTGTCTTGTATTTTCAGCTGTCCATGATGAGAAAGTAGATGTGACTAGCCTTGACCAAGACCGAACAGGACATCCACCACCTGGACAGTTTCAGGATGTGTCGCTTTATTCTCCAGGTCAAGAGACCGTATATGAATGTTCAGCAAGGCTTCTATTTATGGCTGTTAGATGGACTAAAAATCTTCCGTCGTTTGCTAATTTACCGTTCAGAGACCAGGTAATATATGTTTTTGATTAAAGGCTCTTTATACACACTTTTTGTCATTGTTCGTAAAAAAAATTCTGGAACCGGTAGCATATATTGGTGAATATATTTGTCTCCTCTCAGAATATTATAAACACTTTTTCTCCTTTTTTCAACTACGAAATAAAACATACATGATCGACTTGCAATTGGTGACCTCTTATCAAAATACCCACCTGTATTGAGATATTTGACTTTTTATCTGCTTATACTTTTTATACAAAAAATCATGATACATGAGTCAAGCATTAAGTTCTAAACAAATACTTCACATTATATCATTTATATCGAGAATTTGACTGGTAAACACGACAGCACAATTTTTGAATATATTTTAAATATTTTTTTATTGCATTTTAAAAAGTTATGTATTGAATGCAGATTATGTTTACATCCTGTTTTATTCAGGTGATACTTCTGGAAGAGTCTTGGAGTGAGATATTTCTACTGTGTGCCATACAATGGTCCATGCCTATGGATTCGTCACCACTACTTGTAGCCCAAGACCATGAACAACAGCCTAATGGTAAAACTGGTCCCACTGATATCAGGATTCTTAAAGACGTTTTTGCCAGATTTAAATCAGTACAAGTTGACCCAGCTGAATTTGCTTGTATGAAAGCGGTAGCGTTGTTCAAACCAGGTTTGTTGGATGAGAATAGTTTTCAAAAATCCCTACATTTGTATATTATTATTTTTCTTCTAAAGTATGTTTTATTCGGCTGTTAATATAACATTTTAAAACATTCAAAATGCCATGTAAAAAAAGATATAACATTGTACATGTAGCAAAGAATTATCAAATTTATCTAGAGCAGACTGTTTTCTCTGGAGGTAGAAGAACCATTCGTTCTAATACTCGGATATCTTCATAACCTTTAAGAAGATAACAACGTCAATAATAGTGATATCCTTTGTTTTTGTGTTTCACTTAGTTGCTGTCTTATTGAACAGTGTTCATCAAATATCCGTATGAAATTTCTATACAAAATAGACAAATACCTGCCCATTTATAACCAAGCAGATAAGTCATGCTTCAAGCCTTTTTTCCCCAAAAGAACCCAAATACGAAACCAAAATCGAATCAAGCAAAACAAAACTACACAACCAATATAAGAAAATAATAAAATAAAAATAAAAATATCGCAACAAAATATCAACACAAAAACAATCAAGATATTACCCTAAAAACTAACCAAAAAATGACAATTACTTACTCAATATCAGTCTTACTTTCAATTATCTATATTATTGATTGTAATTAAACAACAATGGTTGTTTTATATTTCAGAAACAAGAGGTTTGAAGGATCCACATCAAGTCGAGAGTCTACAAGATCAAGCACAAATCATGTTAGGACAGCATGTGCGCACGCATCATCCAACACATCCCATGAGGTAATATCTTTGTTGTGAAGTAAATATGAAAAAGACATTGTTATTGAATGGTTTAAGGGGAGAAGATGGTTTTAAAAGTTGACGGACGGTGTACGATGTGTATAAAAACGATGAAGTAAAGGCTGTATTTGAAATATTACCCATATATTATATTATGTAAAGCTGAATATAATGGCTGAAATGGTTCCTAAAATTAAAACAGTTGTGAAGTGAACGTCAATGGGACAGCAACCATCCGACACTAAATAACATCCAGAAGTTATCATAGTTCCGATGTCTTTACAACAAATAAAGCCGTAAATTGTCGAGTGTTAACTGTTCCGCATGAAGGAGTTCTGTAATTTCACATACAGAATTTATAGATATAACATGAGCCCCCAAAGTCACTGAAAACAAATCTTGATCACGGATTAAAATCATTATCTAATAAAATTATATGATTTGTATAGTATCAATTTAACGTGACAAAAAAAATATAAATGAACATTTTCGATGTTAAACAATTTTAATAAATATTTTTATTTTCTACAGGTTTGGAAGGTTGCTGCTTATGTTACCGTCATTAAAGTTTGTTGGTTCAGATAAAGTGGAGAAAATCTTCTTTGGACGAACGATTGGAAATACTCCTATGGAAAAACTATTGTGTGATATGTTTCGAAATTAAACCTTGCATCTGTAAAATGATAAAAACGTTAACATAAATATAAATAACATTGTTATTAATTTTAATTTATGTCAAATTAATTCATATAAATAAAATGAAATTCAAAAAATGAAGTGTTTGAATTAATTGGAATTTTGATCTGGTCGCATTGCTGTCTGTTGAATGTGAGCTGCATGTGTGTAATAAACATTGATTTGATCTCTGGTTGATACATTGATGCACCAAACAACGAAAAAGACGTGATTTGAAATAAGGTCAACGTAGGTTTTAAAATATGGAGAACAGAACAACAATTTAATTCATTTGAGAATAGTGGAAAGGCTCTGAAAAATATTTCATAAAAAGATTGAAAACTTACGAAAAGTCAATAAATAAAACATTAATCATGGAGAAATATCAAAACAGCATCCTAGACAAAAAGAATGCGGAATAAATAAAAAAAACCAAACAAACGAAAAGACAAGCAATACTCATCAAAACACTTCACAGTTATTAAATTTTGGACAGATTAAAACCCAGTTAAAAGCGATCCAGTACTGAAATAGACCGTTGCCTTTGAACTATTGCGTTTACAATAGATAACAGAAACAAAGATAACCTACATTAGCATTTAGGAATTATATCTACAATGGTAATGTTCCATACAGCGTTTGTTGTTGTACTCTTGTCTTTCCAAGTGGTGTTTGCCGATAACAATCTGGTGTTAAAGCAAAGATTGGAAAAACTAGAAAATGAACTCAATGAGTTAAAATCTACTCATGAAAAAAATGGTATGTAATTTGTTAATAGTCACACATATGTTATGGTTATGATTGTGTATTAAATACCATTTACCAATCCGGGGACAGTAAAACAAAAGAATGAAATGAATTAATGAGTAAATGATATCAAATATCATCCATTTCAAACTCTTGTTGCTGTTAATTATTTTTTTTACATCTTCAAATTTGTTCTGATGTAAGTTTAGATGGCCCAGTTATAAAATTGATATAGGCTTCTTTTTGGAGAAATACGTACTAAATGATTGTGCGACTTATGTTTTAGCGATATTTCAATTTCTGATATTCATTTTGCTTTGAGAACAAATATCGAAAAACTTCCATAAGGTTAGAACTATTTAATATTCATCATGGATTTTGTTGTGTATTATTCCAGTGCTTTTAAATAAATTTCATTTTCTGGCCTAATTATAACCACGCTCCGAGGATGCAGGGTATACTACATTAATTACTTCTGTCCTTTCATTAAAATGTCGGTGCTTTTCCTAAGCCACCAACTATAAATTAGAAGTTTAGTATCAAGCTTTGTTTGGGCATGTAATACCGCTTGATGCGATTGACATCAATTTCTCATCAACTCCCTGTTTACCGAATACTCATATCGGTTGCATCATTAGTAAGCACTATTCATAATCTTAATTTAGTAATTTCTATTTATTCCATTGATTGCAATAAAATCAATAGAAAAATGTTTAAACCCACCATATTTGTATTCGCCTGTTCCGAATCAGGAATTTGGTTGTTGGCAGAAATGTGTTAGTCTCTGTTACATTTATTCACAACTTCCCGACAATGAAGATGTTCAAATAAGAACATGCGGTATGATTGCCAATGATTCAAATGACACAGAAATAACAATTATATGTCATCGTACGGCCTATGTCCAAAATGATGAACGAAAAACAAATACTAGTATGTAATCAGCAACAAACTACAACAACTGAATTACAGGCTCCTGACTTGAGACAAACACATATAGAATGTGGCGGGGTTAAGTGACAGTGACATACTACAGAACAACATAAAACCAAAGTATTAAAAATCAGTTGAAAAGGCTTAACTCATCAGATGAATACAAATAGAAAAAACATCTAACAATAACACAGAGTGGCCGTGGGCGGGTACTTATTCATTCACACAAGAAAGGCTAAGTACATATTTGAAAGTACTCGCAACTACTGACGGCTGTTTTAAATCAAATAACAACTAAGAAAAAACCAGATGCTCCACAGGGCGCAGCTTTATACGACCGCAGAGGTTGAACCCTGAACGGTTGGGGCAAGTATGGACACAACATTCAAGCTGGATTCAGTTCTAAATTTGGATTGTGATTAAATAGTTGACACAGCATAGGTTTCGGACACAGAATGAATGTGGTCTAATGAACTTAAAATATTTTTTTTGCCTTTAAGCAATTCACTATGCTGTTGAATATTAATCCTCTCAAAAAAATGTTTGAAGAAATTTTATTTTTATCTATGAAATCTGAAATGAGAAAAATTTAACCCCCCCTCCCCCCCATTTTTTCACATCTTCTTTTCCCTTTTTCCAAAACTGATCTCAATTCAAATTTCTAATGGAGTTTGCAACAATAACTACTCATTTAAATACATCATAAAATATTAAAATGTAACAAAAGGTGCTTGTTATCACTGAATGGTAAAGATTGTTTTAATTTATCAGTTGGTAGTAAAAGTGAATATACATTGTATATCGTATAAAACAATGATTTAAGTTGATTCAACTACTATTCTGGACAAAGAAAGATAACTCCAATCAATTGAAAATTTCTTGCTATTGCACAATATTGTGCAATTAGATATTTCTTGCTATTGCGCAATACTGTGCAATTAGATATTTCTTGCTATTGCGCAATACTGTGCAATTGAAAATATTTGCCATTGCACAATACTGTGCAATTGAAGATTTCTTGCTATTGCGCAATACTGAGCAATTGAAGATTTATTGCTATTGCGCAATACTGAGCAATTGAAAATTTCTTGCTATTGCACAATACTGTGCAATTGAAGATTTTTTGCTATTGCTGAATACTGTGCAATTGAAAATTTCTTGCTATTGCACAATACTAAATATAATAATTTTGGATCCTGATTTGAACCAACTTGAAAACTGGGCCCATAATCAAAAATCTAAGTACATGTTTAGATTCAGCATATCAAAAAAGCCCAAGAATTCAATTTTTGTTAAAATCAAACTTAGTTTAATTTTGGACCCTTTGGACTTTAATGTAGACCAATTGGAAAACGGGACTAAAAATTAAGAATCTACATACACAGTTAGATTTGGCATATCAAAGAACCCCAATTATTCAATTTTTGATGAAATCAAACAAAGTTTAATTTTGGACCCCGATTTGGACCAACTTGAAAACTGGGCCAATAATCAAAAATCTAAGTACATTTTTAGATTCAGCATATCAAAGAACCCCAAGGATTCAATTTTTGTTAAAATCAAACTAAGTTTAATTTTGGAACCTTTGGACCTTAATGTAGACCAATTTGAAAACGGGACCAAAAATTAAGAATCTACATACACAGTTAGATTCGGCATATCAAAGAACTCCAATTATTCAATTTTTTATGAAATCAAACAAAGTTCAATTTTGGACCCTTTGGGCCCCTTATTCCTAAACTGTTGGGACCAAACCAAAACTCCCAAAATCAAACCCAACCTTCCTTTTGTGGTCATACACCTTGTGTCAAAATTTCATTGATTTCTATTTACTTATACTAAAGTTATTGTGCGAAAACCAAGAATAATGCTTATTTGGGCCCTTTTTTGGCCCCTAATTCCTAAACTGTTTGAACTAAAACTCCCAAAATCAATTCCAACCTTCCTTTTGTGGTCATAAACCTTGTGTCAAAATTTCATAGATTTCTATTTACTTAAACTAAAGATATAGTGCGAAAACCAAGAAAATGCTTATTTGGGCCCTTTTTTGCCTCTAATTCCTAAAATGTTGGGACCAAAACTCCCAAAATCAATTCCAACCTTCCTTTTGTGGTCATAAACCTTGTGTTTAATTTCATAGATTTCTATTCACTTTTACTAAAGTTAGAGTGCGAAAACTAAAAGTATTCGGACGACGACGACGCCAACGTGATACCAATATACGACCAAAAAATTTTCAATTTTTGCGGTCGTATAAAAATCATGTCACGATTTAAGACTGAAATATCAATCGGTACACATCCAACATCCAATGAACTAAGTGTAAAGGAGTCATATACAATCAGAGAAAAACATGACCTTGTGCAATGCCAAGATTTATTTGCTTATGTTTCGTAAATTACATTATTTCAACATCTCATTTCATTTCTATGTTTGTGCCATTAGTATCTGTCATTGACGTAGACCTTGCATCTTTCTTTATTCATGCATGTGAAAAAATATAACACAAACATAAAAATAGGCAGCTTGAAATGATGGTAAAAATTAGAAATTCCCTTTTCAGATCAGAAACGCCTCCAACCATCTCTTCAGGTAGCCTTTAGTGCTGTTTTGGACGCCCATGGACAGAATACAGCGAGCCATAATCAGCCTATTAAGTATGATAAAGTATATACTAATATCGGGAATGGGTATGACAACAGTTCGGGTGTCTTTCATCCTCCAGTGAATGGACTATATCAACTTTATGCATCAATTGCAGTTGATGGAGATGATTCAGTTCATGCTTTGTTGGAAAAAAATGGTCAACCATTATGCGCTTGTACCGCAGTTCACCATAGTACCGGATCATGCATGGTTATTGTTCCACTCGTAGAGGGAGACACAGTTTGGATGAGGGAAGTATTCGGAACACATGTAAGAGCAGGAAAATTGTCGGCATTTACGGGACTTCTGTTAGAAAGCCCAAACTAGACTACTAAATAAAGAGTCAATTGAGTACTTTATTCTGTTAGGTTTTGTTTTTAAAATAGGACATGTTGTAACCGCTTTAGTTCTCAATTTTAACAGGTCGTTATTCTCAATATAATGCCATTTTCTATCATTCTCGTCTTTCCGAAATGAAGAGACAGTAGTTTGAAAATGTTAGGCTGTATTTGCCTCCAATCATTCTTTACGGTCCATGCGAATAACAATTGTCAAAAATTTTAGTTTTACATCACCATTGTGCACATTGTGCTTGGTGTATGACTCAACCAATAAATCTAAGTAACAAGAATATGTGCTCATAGGATAAATCGCACCGCTCGTACTACATTTACCATATTCAATAAACCATGCAATATGTGTCAAAACGGCTTACCTATGAAATAATTCACTTCTTAATGCACATGCGTACAAAGTTTCAAGTTTGTATTAACAAAAACTATCTAAACCAAAACAGAAACATGATAAACCTACCTTGAAAAAAACCCTGAAATAGACAGAAGTACAGAAACACGGTCGGAAAACACAACGCCCATCAGCTTGGATTCGAGACATAAACAGCTACGTCGCTGTAATAGAACTTAAGATAAACCTCATGGTCGTTATGAAAAATAAACTGTTATGATCGATTTGACAAATAAAATATTACCATGACAATAAAATAAATTTTATATACATGTATGTCAAATAGAATCACTATGATGTCAAATTATAGCATCTCCAAGATGAAACTGTGCATATATATACGGTTCTTTAAAACAACAGGGTCTCGATGTTCAGTGGATGCATTTTGTTTTATAGACCGTTTTTTTAATGTTCTTTGTTCAACTTCTCAACTTCATTAAATGTTTGTGGAAGCGGTTTGTTTCACGTCTCTGGTAAAACACGCTAAGAAATGAAACGACAAGACAGCACACTCCAAATACTACAGCGGGACCCCAATCAACATGCAAAGCCTGCAAATTACAATCATTTACTAATGAAATAGAAACAACATAAAAAATGCCTTTTGACTTCAATAGAACAATGGAATTGTTTTCAAGATTATCATATCAATCTTAAAATTTTATTGCGTATAATTTGTTTTATAATAATTTCTTTCTGAAACCTAAACAACTTTTTAAATTTTAAGTGGAACTGCATTGTATGATCGCCATACTCCACCGACATTCATGAGTATTGCATGGCGTCGTATACCGAAAACAGTTGATTACAATTGAAGTATTCCAAAGAACTTGCTTTTTAAATATCTACTTTATTGTACAGAAGAATCAAAACAATAAGATACATACGAAAAATGACGACAAAGGAGCAAGGTTTCCACCAATATGTGACCCGCTGATGTTGCAAGTCCTATACCTGTATTCCTTAAATAAAAAGAATGGAACATGCCATATTATAGAAGTCTGATTTGAGCCCTCGTAAACTCATAAAAGACTACGGGGCTCTCGGGGTCTTTTATAGCTGACTATGCGGTATGGGCTTTGCTCATTGTTGTATGGTGACCTATAGAGGTCAATTTCTGTGTCATTTTGGTCTCTTGTGGAGAGTTGTCTCATTGGCAATCATACCACATCTTCCTTTTTATACGCAAATGAAGGAAATGGTTAACAATATCTTAATTATGTAAATCATTGAATCGGCCAGAAAGTTTATTTACGTTACGACATTGATATCAAATAATCTTTAAAAAAAAAAAGGTAAGTTGAGACGTCAAGAATAATGACATAGAATACAGATATAATTTATGATGTGAGTATAATAGATCTATCAGATATGCTTTGAAGACATCGTTTATTTTTGTGATTTTGTTAGATTTTTTCCTGCTTTGTATCTATATAAAAATAAGTGGAACCTTTTTCAACATATTTTGAAATTTTTCGCAAATGTACATATCCGAGGTTAGGGAAGGATAGGTGCTATCATCATGTTTAAAAGAGGGACGAAAGATACCAGAGGGACAATCAAACTCATAATTCGACAATAAACTGACACATTCTGTGTGTGCCTGGTCATGCTGTTCTAAGTCAGAAGCATGTAATTGAATGGTAGTTGTTTTCGCTGTTTTAACTACCAGGAACGCTCAAACCTTATCATTGCAAAGTCACTCTGCGACGTTAGGAGCTACCAATAATGGTGATTGAACATATTTCAATTAGAGTTACCTCCCGTTTACTATACAATTTACCTAAAACATAATGGGGATACATGCATGATTCCATTTCAAATGATCATTTGATATCATGTAAGCTTCAACATTGGTTTGTGTCATCTCGTAAAGTTCACATATTTGATATGGTATCTTATTCATATTATTCTTAGTCAGACACCTATGGCCAACAATTTTGTTCAGAAGAAATACACATAAAGCATATAGATAAGCGGCAAGAAGGAAAGGTAAACTTCTAATTTACAGTCTGCAAAGGATATGCCTAAAGAACAAAAACTACAATCTTTTCATTCTTTGAACGAAAAAAATCTCTACCTGTGTGACGTTACAATCCGACGTCAAACACACGATTCTCTAATTTTTGTGCTATTTTCACATTTCCTGACCGGTGTGAGAAAAATATTTCTCCTCACTAGTGAAAAATCTGTTCTCGGCAAATGATTAGTCGAAATTTGATTATGACGTCAAAATGTTTTGTTTTCTTCTCAATTTTCCTATTGTGACGTCATGAAAAAAGGCGACCTTGCCTGATGACGTCGCATATAAAGAGCACAATTTTCTGAAAATCTTTGAAAAAGAACGATAAAAAGCATTAGAGAAACAGATTCCGACACTATAACTCGTGTATTACGATATTTCTCCACTCTCGACAGTTAAATTTTATTATTTAAAGGGCTCGGCAAGCCTCGCGCTTTAAATAATAAAATTTAACTGTCTCGAGTGGAGAAATATCGTAATACACTTGTTGCAGTGTAAGAATCTATATTTCCACGTTAGAGTTAGTGTTGGTTTAACCGTTTGGTGCCAGTACTTTAAGACTTCTAGTCGTTTATGGCGTTCATAGACAAAATTCAAAAATGGAAAAGCGATGGGTGAGGTTGTTAGGTTTGATATATACCATTTTGTGCTTCTTTGTTACATGTTACTTAGTTTTGTTGAGTGATATAGATTAAGACTATTAAACATTGTTGACTGATGTATATTTGACATATTTACCTATCACGTCTGTTTATTTTGTTAACGCATCGTTGTCAATATAATGTAATTTGATTGACTGCCATGATAGGTTTAGTTGACTATAAAACCAGGTTCAATCCACCACTTTCTATATAAGAAAATGCCTGTACGGTGTCAGGAATATGACAGTTGTTATCAATTCGTTTGATGTGTTTGAGCTTTTGATTTTGCCATTTGATTAGAGACTTTCCGTTTTGAATTTTCCTCGGAGTTCAGTATTTTTGTGATTTTACTTTCTACTAATAAGGTATTTTTAGACACATATTTCTGCTCCTTTAACTGTACATCATAGCAAAACGATATATGATTATTTTTTTCTATATGGTTTATTTTACCTCTGTTTTACCTTGGTCAATTAGAAGAATTTAAAGAATACGCGTGTTGACGCCAAATAGTTATTTATACAGATTTCCAAATCATTGTGAAACAATTCAACAAGTCTATTGGAAGTTGAGGGAAACGGATAAAGAGAGAGTTGCGAGACTTACCTTAGGTTAGTATGATATGTTTCTGGTGTGTAGACATATAACATAAACATAACTGCACCAAATCCTACTTTTCCAAAGTATCTACAAGCCACTGCAGCATACTAGAACAACTTGTTCATATCTAAAGATACAGTTGAAGGATAAATAAAGGCAAATGTAGTATACAATTGTTCAAAAGTCATACAAAACAAAGAAAACAAATCCGGGGAAACATATCAACTATTAGAGGAAAACTCAAATTTCCTAGAAAAAGAGATACGATTAACACTACTATACTCTTATAGACAGTTTTGAAATGTATAATGGCACCCTAAATTGTTGACTGTCGTTACATGCATTTGTCAAAACGAGTGTCTTTTTCATTCATCAAGTTTTCCATTTTACCCAATTACAAGTTCTACAATCTGGTTGTTTTTCACTTCAGATTATTTGGTCTTTTTTTGCTGTTAAATCTTTATGCAAATGAATAAAAGAATTTCAATACATGGCAGGAATACAGTACAAATGCAAAAACATTCAGTACAGAGAAATACACATATAACAATGCAATAGTTCATTTTGTCATGCGAACATATAAAACAACATAGGACACCACACAAAACAGCCCAACAGAACCACGAACTATCCGTCACAGAATCGTATCAACCCATTAAACTAACGTCACCGGTAATTTCTAAAAATTGGATATAATTGAAGATTAAGTTTGTAATTATGTTATTTGATGTATTTCATAACAACTACAAGATCATAAATATAGAACTGTGCAACTAATTTGATAATTAATTTTATTGTATAGCAATATAATATTTCCCATAGAAAGTAACCAAAAGTTACCGTGCAATAAATTCTAATATTGAACTAGTGCAATAAATCTTCAAAATCCATGACGTCATCAATGACAAAATCTTAGTTTAAACCCAATTTTACTTTCAAATATTATATTGCTATACAATAAAAGGGTTATTGTATGAATATTGGGAAATATTGTCCCTCGTAGAACGTATATTGCACTCGCAAGCTCGTGCAATATAAAATTCTACTCGGGACAATATTCCCCAGTATTCATGCAATAACCCTATAGTATTATTCAGCCATGTCGGTATTTAAAAAAAAAACAACAACTGTAAAACAAATAAATGGTGAACATGTTTTTGTTTTAAACTAAAATCATAAAATGATATAAAGGAATGGGTGATTGATTACCTTAACTTTTACATACGAATAGAAAAAATATTACAACTACAAACGATAAGACATTTAACAATTTCCAATCAGAATTACAAATACAACATTATAACTAAATACAGGAATGCTGGTTAAACAAATACCGTGCCACGTCTTATAGCAACGCGAATTTACACTCAGCAAAACAGTCATATTCGGGAATAGATCATGTTCGGTTCTCAAAAGACCAGACGTCGTTAATAGTAAACCATAATCTAAGACGTGATAAAAATTTGCTAAACATTTGGTTCTATTACGAGCTGCTACTTTCATGACTTATACTCACCATTCAGATAGAACAATAATGCAGAAAAATACAAAGATACACCTGCCAGCAGTTGAAATATAACTAAAACCTTCCGTCTGTTTAGTCTAAAAATAAGAAAAAAGAGGAGGTTGTATCCTTTTTAAGTTTAAAAAAATGTATAATCTATACTTTCGGGCGCTTCTGAACGATTTTTTTTAAACAACAGAGGAAACGTGGATGTTAAATTACAATAAAACTTACCTAGATATGAATATCCAATATAAAATGATTGACGGTACGTCTAAAATACCACTTATGAAAAAATTGAGGAATCTATTCCCTTCCCTTTGGACAGAAGATAACAGCAATCCGTAATAGGTCAAACTACTTATAAATCTGAAAAAATAATGACAGCTTTTAAAATATTATTCAAATATGCCGGAAATATCACTATTGGAATCAACTAAATACACAACCAATGTTTCATTGAAATTTACAAAAACTCTGTTTATTTATCTTTCATTGTTGATTCTTTTGGTTTGAATTGTATTGTTGATACTTTTTTTTCTATCAACAGTGTTAGTAACTCTTTCTTCTAAAGTGTTTTGCATCATCACAAAAAAGGTAAAAAATTGACATTCATGGACAAAAAAATCTACTTGGATATGGCGACTGTTAAGTCTTGCTGTAAAATTTGCTATTTAAAGTTTCATTCCATTAATCAATTGTTTCAAGAGTAGTGTCAGAAGAAAAAAATTCTGCATAAGTTAACGGACGACAACGACAGACAGACAATAGGTGATAAGAAAACAGGACAAAGGAGGTGTAATTATTATTGTTTAACTCTGAGCCAAGGCTCCGTGTTGAAGACCGTACTTTGATCTATAATGGTTTACTTTTACAAATGGGGACTTAGATGGAGAGTTGTCTCATTGGCTCTCATACAATATGATGAAAAGCATTAATACATATTCTTAAAAAAAACAAATCTGTACGATGTTGTATTCCTATTTTTTGTTTACATTAACACAGACTCAATTTAACATGTGATGAGTAGATATGTACTTGCATTTTATGGGCATCATCTAGACAGGCATTTTAAATAATACCATAAGGAAGTCAGCATTTTCTATACATTGAATGTTCAAAACAAAGTATTGATATTTGGAACTTTATGCTTAAAAGGACGGTTCGTAAAGAAAAGTTATAATATATTATCCTCCTCAGAATATAAGATCGCCATCAGCTTTTGATAGAGTTCGTGTTTCGTAGTCTTTCGTTTTGTATTTAGTGTTCTGTGAACCTGTTGGCTTTAAGTGGTGTTTTGTTTTTGACAACGGTATTGCCATGACGATATTTGAATTCTTCTTGGTATCTTCTTTTTGAAGGTTGCAACCATGTAAACATCCAAACTATCGTCACAACAAGCAGGGTCTTGTTCCTGAAGATGTCAAAAACAGTCAGGTATTCGTTTAAATTTAAAACTGTATGTGGGATTTCCTCAATTAAAATTCCTTCTTCAAGGTCTGTACTTTGGGTAAAAGAAGTTTCATTATTACTGAATAACTCAGTATCAATATCAATATTTAAGACTGAATTTTCTATTTCATATTGAGATTCATTATCATATGTACTTGGAACAATGCCCTCTATGCACTTGTGTGATGACTGTAATACATTTACAACATGTACTTTGTTTTCACTGCATCTCAGTGGTAATTTGTCATCGTCTTGATGTCCTTTAGTAAAGTTATGCAATGATCGCAGGGTATGGTCAATATATTATTTGTTTTCACTACAAGTCATCGGTGATTGCAGTTTACAGTTATTTAATTTGCGTTCCTTGCAAATCAATTTCAATGCACTGTTAGGATATACCTTGTCATTACAACACTTTGTCGATAACTGTAAACTACTGTCATTGCCGTGTATTGCTTCCGTACATTTCTGCGACGAAGACTGCACTATATTATCAGTTTTGAATTTCTGCAAAGATTGGAGCAACTTGTCAATATCTGCATCATTTTTTATTGCTATTTTGTTGATGAATTTCTTCATTTGTTCTGTTCACTACAATTGAAATAAAGACATCAGACTTTAAGCGTATACTTATTTCTCAATTTCTCAATTTCATTTTGATAAGAATTTTAACAAAAACACCCCCAAAAGTGCAGGTAAAAGTTCAATATAAAATTTAATATTCAATCGCTGGAATTTAAAATATAAGTAATTTGTAAAACGATTTATATGATTGAATCAAATAACCAATATGTAGACAAATTGATGATGCACACAAGTCGTGTTGCTAAGTGTAAAATTCTCCACGAATAGAAGCTGAGAAGGAAACCAATGAGAGACAAAGTCGTCGAACTAAATGCCCAATAAAATCCATCAAATACACACATGTATACTCGGAATGTCATAGGAATCATCTCATAGACATAGACATACATAGCTAATGAAAAACCCTAAACAAGAGATAATAAATACATGTTACTAGTTTGTAATCAGAATTAGACGAACTGTTTCAATGGTAAATGTATTAAAATAAGTAAACTACGGCTTTTATTAAAAGTACAAATTATATTAAACTGAATTAAGATTTCCCATTGGTTTTTCATTTTGTCTCTTCACTACACAAAGAAGAGGATTGTGTGCACGTAAATGTGGTAAAACCATATATGTTAGTCATGCTTGTTGTACTTTGTTTTGCTTGCCTTTCTTTGAGAAGTCAGGTGTAAGACGACGGGAACAACATGTGGAACAGGATCTGCTCACCATCACCCTCAGTTTTGGTCGATTTTGTGTCGCTCAGTCTTTTATTTTCTATGTTGTGTTTTGTGTACTGTTGTTTTTCTGTATGTCTGTATGTCTGTTAGTCATTTTCTCTTTTTCATGTAAAGCAATGGTAATGTCATTTCATTTTCGATTTTATGATTATGAATGTCCAATTCGTTGCCTTTCTTTGTTACTTTGATCAGTGTTAGTGTCAGTATATGTTTTGGTAGTTTCTCTTTTCCTTTGAATATATTACTAATAATAAAACGATCCGTTGGCCGTTGTCCTCAGTGAATATCAGTTTTTCAAAAGTCAATAAAACCACACATTTATTTCACCAAAAGACAGTAATTGTATAGTATCATACGCAAATGGAACAATACATCATAATATTCACTATACAATGCATACCTGCAGAAGGGCGCCGGATAAAAAATACTTTATCAACAAATAAACATAATAATTTGGTGATAATGATATCAATGTTGTCGACAACAGCGTCATTATTCCTATTGACACGTATATTTTCTTCCTACCATATAAGTTTGCTAAGTGTGTAAAAATGACTCCTCCGACTATTTGTCCAGTAGTTGAAACTGACTTTTGTCAGCTCCCCGTCTCGTTCATGGGTACTCACTAGATCCCACTGTCATTAAATAATTATATTTACAACTCGCAATATTTGAATTGAATTATCATTTATATAATTTGTAAAAGTTTGCATTTGATTTATTTTAAGGACGGACATCTATCATAGATTTTTGCTTATTTCGAAGTTACTACAAATGTAGTTTTGCAGAAAAAAGTTTTGATTTTGCCATACTTACGCTTGGTATAAAGATATTGAAAAATATAATGCCTACCGATGACAACATGAGCTTAAAGAATGGCATGAAAGAATTATTTCTTAAATGGACATCCAATTCAGTACCTTTCCTTTCCTGTTGGTAGATTTAATTTATTTGGTAGTGATGTTGCGTTGTACATGTATCTGTTTAAAGAGAGTGCATTTCTCAGTTCACTTGATGAATTACGTCCGTGTTTGCCGTGATGTCTCGTAGTTCAATAAACAAAACAATTCTGTTACAGATATTTTTTCAACAGAAATATAGATGGCATAATTTTGTCAGTACGTTGACTTATTGATATCAACAATAACTTATTAGTAAGGTACGGGTCTTCCTTTTTGAATTTACAGTAAAGGAAAATGTAAAATCGAACAGCGGTAAACTACTGTTGCCTTAATTATATTTTACAAACAAGTTTTTTGAAAAAATACAAATTGTGTGAAACCACCCCTATTGTCTCTTTTGTCCAAAGAGGGAACATGTTTTGATAAAAGTAGATTATACAAATCTCAGTTGCAATTGTCATTTGATTGGTGCCGTAAGTGTATCCATAATAGCATGGTAAGAGTGCTAGCATGTCTGATGATGTATTTGTCATATGATTTAATACACTTATTTTATACAAGAGTCTGTAATAAGGTGTGGATTAGATTTATTTCCATACGTTCCTCTTGCTAACAGGAATCTCTGCTGGTGGACAATCTGCCCCCGAGGATTCTACCAGTCCGGTAGCCTAACAGCATGAAAACTAGTAGAACAAATAATATTATACTGGATGACACGACGCCCAGGATAAAAAGGTGTCAATCGGCTGTTGTCAAGGATACAACAACACCGATTTTATCAGGTGTCCCCAGGATCATCTTAAATGATGTTATGAAAATGACACATGTGCAGTTTTCTGAATCCTCATTGTACTATAAAAATTCAGACAAGTTTGAATATATTCGGCCGTGTACTGTTCAACTTTCAGATATTTTAGATTTCAATGACAACCATCAATATTGCTCTATTTCCAAATGTAACCGTAAAATTTGTAAAACCTGTGATATTCTTATAACTGATACCCACTTTCAAAGTAATTTAACCACCAAAAATTACAATACACATAGCCATGATGATTTGAATTGCACTGCCTCCAATATTGTTTACGGTATTGAATGTACTCTTTGTGGATTGATCTACGTCGGGGAAACTCGACAAAGACTCAATTTTAGGATGAATGATCATCGGTCTAATGTTAATGATCCTAATAACAACAAATTTCTCTATAAACATTTTAATCAGCCTGACCATTCTATTGTTTCAATGAAAGTCCGGATTATAGAGAAAATATATCATCCAACAAATGACCCCATATTGAGTACACCATATCGTTTACAAAGAGAAGACTTTTGGATTATAGAGTTGGAAACAGCCATTCCCTATGGATGCAATGACAAAATTGATGGTGTAGGTATTTTATCTAGTCCCAGGTGTAGTACTGTCAATACATTAAAATTATTTAATACTTCTGCTAGACGAAATAGAAGTCATGGTCACAGAAAATATATACCACCTGCTGTACACACCGTGATAATTGATAGTCTATTAACGTCTGTTCAAAAACCTTTAGGAATTCATCATATTAGAACTAAATTATACTCCATTCCATTGTCAGAACTTTCTTTACTATTTCAAGATGCCAAAAATACTTCCGTTACTGATTCTCGTTCTGTTTTGTATAGATTAGTTGCAATTATCATGGACATTGCTAACCATAGACTATTCAAACCCGTATTGACTACATCCAATAGTGAGGAAAACCGTTACTTTTTTTAGGTAGAATTCGCCAATAAAGGTTTAGATGCTGTAAATATTGGCAATATTTTCCATCAAAAATCTGTACAAAAAACTATACCTGATTACTTCAAAAATAAAGCTACACCTATTATTTCTTATACTTACACCAAGTCTATTGCATCAAAGATTTTCAACCACAAGAGAGTTTTAGAGGCTTTTAACCTCAAAGATACAAAATCCAGGCCTCCGGATTGCTCATGTACATTTTCTCAATACAATTATAGTCCAGCTGGTCATATTATTACTGGTGACCTTGGTATTGTTACCAATGAACAACTAAGAGAGTTGCTAGCCAAGGGACCAAAGTATAGAATCCCCCAGCCCATCAACTGGAAAAAGAATTTCAAGTTACTGATGGATGCAGTTGAGGACTATGCAAGAAAATGGATAAAGCGCGAACCAGACGAACCCGACCTGGACACTCTGTCTGAATGGATCAAAGCTATTCGATCATGCATTCAGAGGCGCATACAAAAACTAAGATGTAATATGAGTACTAGAGTTTCTAACCCTTTCAAGAATCCGGAGGTTGTGGATGCTTTATCCTCTTTGCATGACAAATATGTCGTTGTTCCGGTAGATAAAGCCTCCAATAATATTGTCTTCATATGTAAAAAACATTATTTGCAATGTCTCACTACAGAGCTTGGAATTGATAAAACTACTGGTAATCCTACATATTCTTTAACATCATTTACCAAGGATGAAATTTTACAAAATCTGTCCTTCTTTCTTTTGGTATCAACATCAAAGAAAACGAAGAAAACTTGCCCTCATTATACTGGATACCTAAATTACACAAAACTCCATATAAAGAACGATACATAGCTGGGTCTTCAAAATGTTCGACTAAACATCTTTCTAAAGTATTGACTACTATTCTTTCTACAGTTAAAGATGGGCTTCAAAAATATTGTGAGGAGATATATTCTACCAGTGGTGTTAACCAGATGTGGATTCTCAAAAATTCGAAAGATCTACTGCTTAACCTTCGATCACAATCTTTGCAATTTTGCAGCAACATAAAAACTTTTGATTTTTCTACGCTATATATTACTATTCCCCATGCTCAGTTGAAAGATCGACTTCACCATCTCATAAAACAGAGCTTTCTCTATAAAAATGGGAATCGTAGATACAAATTTCTTGTTTTGGGATACAATAATTCATATTTTGTTAAGAATCACACTGAATCTTCTAGAAAATATACTGAAGATGATATTATTAAAATGCTGGACTTTTTGATCGACAATATATTTGTTGAGTTTGGAGGATTTATATTTCAACAGACAGTCGGTATTCCAATGGGTACTAATTGTGCACCCCTGCTGGCTTATTTGTTTTTGTATTCGTATGAAGCAGAATTTATTCAGAACCTTCTAAAAGACAAAAAGAAAAAGCACCTTGCGAAATTCTTTAATTTTACTTTCCGATATATTGATGATGTTTTATCATTGAACAACCCATACTTCAGCCAATACTTACATCTCATATATCCCAGTGAACTTGAAATTAAGGATACTACTGATACTAGAAGGACTGCTTCATACCTTGATCTTTTCCTCAATATTGACGTAGATGGACGACTTCACACGAAAATCTATGATAAACGGGACGATTTCAACTTCCCAATTATCAATTTCCCATTTCTCAGCAGTAACATACCCTCTGCCCCTTCGTATGGTGTTTACATATCACAATTGATACGTTATTCACGTGCTTGTTCACACTATACGGACTTCATATACAGGAGTGTGCTCCTTACGCAGAAACTGCTCCAACAAAGTTATGAGGAGGACAGATTAAAATTGACACTCCGTAAATTTTATGGACACCATCACGAATTGGTGGATCCATATGATGTCTCTTTAACCAAACTAGCTAAGGACATTTTTATCACATGGTAGATTGTGGTTTGTCATTATGTCGTCTAATCTTTTAATTACCAAACGTGACTTATTCCCGATTGTGACTGTTTTGCTGAATGTGAATTCGCATTACTATAAGACGTGTTTCTGTACTTGTTGATCCCAAATTCATGTATTTAGTTTACATGTTTAATGTTATATTTGTAATTCTCATCGGATTTTGTCAAATGTGTTGACGTCTTTTTATTATATTTAGGTGTTACGGATAGAAAAAATAATCACCGCCTTTATTAATTATATTAAATTTTGTACGATTATTTACGTTTGAAGTTGGATTCATAACAAACTGGACATATATTTATTACAGTTAATTGTTATTAATAAGTATTGCAATATGCATTTTGTTTAAATGAATTATCAGTATTTAGTTCTAATATAATCTTAAATCAATCCTAATTCTATCTCACTTTGATAGTTTTTCATATGTGACGTCATGCTGTTTCTAAATTTCACAAATTCAAATGTGGCATAACGTTTGTGCCTTTTCGCCATCGTATGTGACGTCACATTTTTTTAATTACGTTGACGCCTGGACTGATTCGGGTGTGTCTATTCTGTGTTAAACTTTAATAGCATTATGTATTCGGGTTTAGTTTTCTGTAATTAGTTAATACTTCAGTTTCATTATGTATATCTCTTTCATATTCATTTGTTAAAATTTACTGTTTGCAATAGCATGAATTGTTCTATATAATAAGAATGTTCTTATCCCGGGCATAAAAACAATGCCGTATTTGACAAAACCTTTTCAACTTTTTATCTTCAGTGCTGTACAACTTTGTACCTTTTTCACTTTCGATCTTTTATATCTGGGCGTTATGTATTCTGGTTAAGTTTTCTGTAATTAGTTAATACTTCAGTTTCTTTATGTATATCTCTTTCATATTCATTTGATAAAATTTACTGTTTGCAATAGCATGAATTGTTCTATATAATAAGAATGTTCTTATCCCGGGCATAAAAACAATGCCGTATTTGGCGAAACCTTTTCAACTTTTGATCTTCAGTGTTGTACAACTTTGTACTTTTTTCACTTTCGATCTTTTATATCTGGGCGTCACTTGTAAGTCTTGTGTGGACAAGGCGCGTTTTTGGCGTATTGAATTTTAAACCTGATGCTTTTTGTTATCTATTAATCATGTTTTTCTTTGTCTAATATGTTCTATTAATTTGTATTGTAGTCCTGTAATATTATGTTGTCATTTCAATGTTATATTTAACTTTGCCATTAAAGTGCGAGGTTTGGCATGCCACAAAACCAGGTTCAACCCACCACTTTTATTCCCCTTTAAAAGTGTCCTGTACCAAGTCAGGAAGATGGCCATTGTTATATTATTGTTCGTTTCTGTGTGTGTTGCATTTTAACGTTGAGTCGTTTGTGTTTTCTCTTATTTTTGAGAAATTGAGATAAGACGTGGCACGGTACTTGTCTATCCCAAATTCATGTATTTGGTTTTCATGTTATATTTGTTATTCTCGTGGTGTTTTGTCTGATGCTTGGTCCGTTTCTGTGTGTGTTATGTTTCGGTGTTATGTCGTTGTTCTCCTCTTATATTTAATGCGTTTCCCTCGGTTTTAGTTTGTTACCCCGATTTTGTTTTTTTGTCCATGGATTTATGAGTTTTGAACAGCGGTATACTACTGTTGCCTTTATTTAACAGTATGGAGCAATTGATTGGAAGTTTGCAATTAAATGGTGGACGGTATGCTAAAAAAAATAAGTAATACTAATATACATTTTTTTATCACGTAAGTAGTTAAGTACACGGCACTCATATGCAGTTTTTTAAAAAAAATTCTACGATGAAGTGCTCAACCCGTACTCAATAGTATGAAGTATGTCTTTTTAATTTTCTACACTTTCTCTGCATATTCCAAGTTTTGTCTTATGTAAAGTGTTAATACTGAAAAAATATTCGGATATAGTTTGCCACACAGCAAAAAAAAAAGCTCAGTCGGGAAAGTTAATTTTTATCCTATATTTACCATCAATATTTGTTACTGGAGCCTAAGAATACCGCAATCAACATATTTTATCCCGTCTTCGTTCAATATTACAACTTGAGTGTCAATGGAGGAACGACAATGTATGTGTCCTGAGAAAAACTGTTCTTATTGATCCGTTATCGGGCACAAACTATCCGTCGATAGCCGTACTACCAACGGAAATTTTGACCATGTCTGCAAATCATTCAAAGAAGGCAAATGAATAAGACTGATATGCGTTTCTTGGAGTAGGTAAATATGTATGTGTACATCCTTAGTTGTTGAAATTTGGCTAGGACATTTCCTTGATTATTAATAATTAGTTCGTCGGTGGTCAAGCTAGGAAAACCAGGCCTAGAATTGGTACTTAGAGTTCCACTCGTTTTAAACAAGCGGATGGTATATAGTAGGAGTCATACATTTTTATACGATTATACATTTATATCCGCAACTGCTCATGAACCGACATAAATATTGTGTGATTTTATAACAATAACGTTTAAATCTCGCTAAATGATGTATACGGTATTTTTTTTACTGGTTATGACGTTAACGATACATGTAGTAAATTTCGTGTTGGTGATGTTTTTAGACTATCAGTTCATCATATATTCCGAATAAGACATACAAAATACAAACATTGCGATATACATGACGTGTTATGTGTTTGATTGAAATCCAATTGATATTCGTGGGCATTCAAATATGTATACAAACAAAGCGCATTTTAATTCAAAAGGGTGTAATATAGTTTTATTTGATATTATACAACAAATTTATTTCTTTAGAAAGATAAAAACAAAAGATCATCGTTTACTAACAATTGTTTGATTGCATTTAATCTGAAATAAGGTTGTCAAACATCCTTGTACTTTAAAAAAAACCAGCCTGACTGCATTTGGAATATTCAAACAAAGTTGCTTGATTTATGTAATGCATGTATATGTAGAATGCAACTTAAACTCATATATGAAACGAGTGACAGGTGAAAAAATGTTTATCCAATTCTTGAACCAATGCATGTAGATATCATAAACTTAGTCTTCTGTACACGATTGTATCATTTTTTTACGCATTATATCGTATAATCGTCAATTTTTTCTCTCTCGGTCTGTTAAGTTTTAACAAATATGGCAGCTCACTAAATGCCGTGTTTTGAAGCCGAAGTTTACCGATTGTCACCTTATAGTAATCAATCAACAAAAAACCTGGGTATTAAGCACGTGTTTAACATGTACAATCAGATAATTGTTTATTTTAATGACAGATCCATGTGTATTGCGATCACCGAATTTTTACGAGGAGGGTCACGCTAAGGTCACTATGCACACGGAAAATTTGTCGGCGAATTGCTTCCTGGTAGCCTGAAATAAAAAAAAAGTAAACTCCTTCTTAATGTGGACAAATTAAAAGAATTTCTTCAGAAAAAAGTATATGTACATAAGTTATATAATGAAAACTATCCATTTAGTTATAAAAAACAAATGCATATTTTTTTCAATTTGATCTTTCATATGACTTTAAGTTACTTTTATTTTTTTTAAACTAGGAAACGATACAAAGGGGAGTTTATAATCCATAAGTCGGACTCCACCATGTTAAAAAAAGGGAAGAAAATACAAACCAAAGTCAACAAAAACTTCACAAGGAAACATCGAGTTTATTTTTCCATGACGATTTAAAAATTAACTGATTTTGACGAATCATGGTATATTTTTTCCTATTACAACGATGACGTTTAAAATATTTGAGACCTCTGACAAATTAAGATAACTTGACAAACCACAGTATAGATTTGAATGAAGTTGACGCCAAACGTCCATTTTGGGTACTGACATTTCTTTCAAATACCTTTGTTTAACTATAGAAAAAAACATTATAGAACTTAGTCTTTGTTTTGAACCGACGGTTTATATTTACACTTTGAAACGACCCAAGATTAAAATGCTACCTGAAAGTGTAATTGTAATCCTAAACGTAAGCGTACGATATTTTCTGCAAAGGTCTAATAACATTAACGATACCAAAAAGACTGTCGTTGTTGTAACACACAGTCATTGTTGTAACATCTTAACTGTCGCCACCTTTGAAATTGTACCACTTCATATAGCACACAACTTTTTTTATTTGAAGCATATCTATGCAGTTTCTGTTTTAAACACTTGTAGCTTTATAACCTACGTCATTGTTAAAAATTAAGATTGAAATATTTAAAGATAATTACAGTTAATGTTTTCTTTTTTTAATATTGGTGTTGTTTTGTACACTTCTTAGGCGTTTATATACATATGATTTTGTTAAAATAAACTCCAAAGTTTGTGTAAATTCCGAATATTTGAATATTTGATAATTAAATACAATTGAATATAGGATACAATTACCTGCAAACATATATACTAGAATAGAATAAGTTGGTCCAATCATTGAAGTAGCATACACGAAAGCTGTTCCTTGTTATATCTTCCAAAATTCCCTGTTTAAATCCAGAGATTATCAATATCAATGTCCGCCATCGTATGAAATTAATTACACAACATTAACGTTTTATAAGTTATTATATTTTATTCCCAATTGTATTCATTTGAATCCATTTCATTATTACAAAGTTAAGTTAAACTGTAAATTAAATAATATTTTTAATATGTATATGCGCCATATGTGAAATACAAAGTAAACCTATGTCTTATCACAGATAAAGGTATATGCTTTAGTCGAGGCCAAGGACAATAAATAAATATGTTAGATACTAACTATTGTTGACAATTGAAAGTCGAGCGTCTATAGTTGAGACATATATACAAGGGACAATCTCAAAAGAATACAATAAGTATCGTTGATATACTTGGTACAATAATAACTTGTTACCATCCCGATCCAAGCACGGATCCAGCAAATTTGAGAAGGAGGAATCCATAACGAGGAACAATATGAAACATTCACATAATAAAAATAAAATAATAAATAGAAAATAACAAAACGATTGACAGAAAGAAAACAAATCCGGGCTACAAATTAAAACAGAGGGAAACACATCAACTATAAGAGGGAAACAACGAAAGAAAGAAAGAAAAAACCGACAATGCAACACACGCAGAAAAGAACTATAACATAACATCTTCCATTTTCCTGACTTGGTACAGGACATTTAAAAAAAAAAGGTAAATGGAACCCGGTTTTGTGGCTAGCCAAACCTCGCGCTTTTATGTCAATGTTAGATATAACACTAAAATTACAACATTTCATGACAGGAATACAGTACAAATAAATGCAAGAACATTCAGGACAGAGAAAGAAATACACAAATAAACAATACAATAGTTCATTTCTACATGGTAACTTAATAATGCAAACAAATCATATGATCTGCGTTTTATATGATCAAACGAAATCTGCAATCAATATTACTCAGAATAAACGAAAAAATAATGATGAATAAGTGGGATGCTAACATTTTTTCTTCCCTACAGAAGGTTCAAATTTATCATTATAACTTTATCGATAGTTATTGCATAGGTATACCACAGTTGATTGCTGGCATCCGTTCACAAGAGATTGTACGATCAAATTATACTTACCACATTATGAGTTGTTTGGCCATTATGTAATATCCTTTTCACAGAAGACGACTAGAATGTTGGCATTGTCAAAAACTACAGCACGTCATCTTTAATCTTGATGGGGTTCGTAAGGTTTTCTGTGTTTGGTCTTTTATACTGTTGTTTGTCGTTTGCTCTTGTTTTTTGTTTTTTTTGTAAATCCGTTTGACATATCATTACATTTCTCACTACAGATAAAGGAAAAACATAGATTTCTATCTATTAAAAAGAAGGAGACAATATTTTGTTAAAGTTTGAATTTCGTAAAACGATTAGGAAGAGACAAATCTAGTGAGAAAAATAAAATCGAGAGAATTTCATACTATAAATATGGTGAGGGTCTCCTGTATCACTCGACATCCACAGTTACACCAAGTAAAAATACCGCAATCGGTAATAGGACTCAATCGGTATAGTTAGATATCAGACAACGATAACGGTATCTTATAATTTACATCCCATTCTTTCGTTGTTTACCTCTTATAGTGATACAGGAGACCCTCACCATATTTATAGTATGAAATTCTCTCGATTTTATTTTTCTCACTAGATTTGTCTCTTCCTAATCGTTTTACGAAATTCAAACTTTAACAAAATATTGTCTCCTTCTTTAAATAGATAAAAATCTATGTTTTTCCTTTATCTGTAGTGAGAAATGTAATGATATGTCAAAAATGTCGAAAATGCCTGTACCAAGTCAGGAATATGACAGTTCTTGTCCATTCGTTTTTGATACGTTTTGTTATTTGATTTTGCCATGTGATTATGGACTTTCCGAATTGATTTTCCTCTAAGTTCAGTATTTTTGTGATTTTATTTTTTTCTAACAGGGGTGATCTGAGCCGGATCACCCCAGTTTGAGTTTCTTTGTTATGCATGCTTTCCTTTGTTCTGTAACATTTTGGCGGGAATGTCAAATCCACTATAAAACTTATGATTAATTATACGGAAAAGCCTATCTATCACAATTTACGTAGAAATCCAGGGATTCGAACTCAAGACTTTAAGTATTTTAAGCCACGACACATACCCCTACACCAGGACGACTGGATACGAATTATCAGAAAATTAACATACTTAAAGAAAGCAAGATATTTTCATAAATGGGGCGAGTTAGCAGACCTTTATTCAGTGGGGTTTAAACCCTTTTTGTCAATAAGTGAGTTGTCCGACTGATTGTTGAATTTGATTGTACACTTTTTCAAAAGTGGGGCGAGTCGGTAAACAAGAGGGGGCGAATTTTTTTATAAAGTGGCGATATAGTGTGAGCCAATTGGCCACAGGGGCGAGTTGACATTATTTGGTATCTACTCATCGTGTTCGGGGGTCATAAAGGGTATACATCATATAATTATATATAAATATACTAAATAAATAAATGATTTGGAAAATACATTGAATGTATAAAAAGTCATGAGAATTCCGAATGTAATCAGGTTATATCCGGGCACTCTGGTTCTAAACCTTGGTTCCATCTGGGTTTTCTGGTTCTGAACCTTGGTTCTTTGGTTCGAAACCATGGTAACTGGTTCAACATCCGGGTTGTCTGATTAAAGACAAATCCCTCTATTGTTTATGCGCATATACAAGCGCAACAGTACTATGCCGTCAGTGGTTTATGACGTCGCGGTTTCCGCGAACTGGAAACGTTTATTAGAGTTATTCCTCTTTGAGCCGTTGGAGAGAGTGAAAATCGTTTTGATAGGTTAATTTGCCGAGAAAAGAAATGAAAATTGTTTTTAAATAATAGACATGTTCCAGAATTGGATAAAATATGAGAATGAAAAGAGAGTCAACTATATCATGTATATAGCAATCTAACAACAAAAAGTACACAAAAATGACCGTAAAGAAACGAAATAGAATCTGGATACTCGACAACAAGATGAGCCAATCAAATTATAATATAATATTTTTTTCCTTAATTTTCTACATGTATAGACTTTTGTAGGTTCTTAATTACAACGATATTTTACAAATCATTAAGAAAGTACGAAAATCATCAATCTTTCTGATCATGTCCTCAAAATTCACTGTATCTTTAGCAATAGGTATGGATATGGCAAATTGCACTGACGTATTTTGAATGTGTACTGCACTTACATTTTTACATGAATATGATAATTAGATTTCAAATAAACACCAACAAAACAGTAACCTAATGACGCATACATGTAAAACAAAGTACATATAGAGAAGTTAACATATAATCTTCTAACATTGTAGGTTTTTTTATATGACCATTTCGAGTTTGTCCCGATTGTTTGATATTTATGTATAAGGTGCGCATTTTTTGTTTAAAAAACATAATCGTGTCTGTGTTAAAAAGATGTCGGAATGAAGAATTACAGAGGAATGCATATGGGAAAAAAATAATTAAAAGGAGATTTGAGAAAAGAGGTCGGACTAGGTTTTATTCATACTCACGGTATGACAGCTGTATGAGTATACTTAGACTGAGTTTCTAGCAACATTACGGAATATTTCGATATTCATAGATGCCTAAGGATGAGTGATCAAAACAGAAATGGTGTTAATTAGACCCCGTTAACACTTGCACGGAATTGAAATAAAATCGATCTCTGAAGAGCATCTCGCGTTTTCGATCTTTTTAAAAGAACTTGTGCGTTTACATTTAGTATACATTGCATATCTAAAATAATCAGCATAACCATTTCGTTGACAAAAAATCGTAAAAAATTGAATAAGGAAATATTTGGTTCATTAGATAATCATATGCTTCTGCATTTATTAATATTATATTTGATTAACATGTCATAAGTAATTAAAAAAAAAGAATTGTCAGAAAAAAATTACTTATAACGCTCATTTCGTTTGAAGATGAGTAATCTACAGAAAAAAAAATACTGAATGAATACAATTGAAAAGATATTGTTTTAAAAAGGTGCACCGAATATCACACGTATAGTAAGAGAATATGGAACGAATAAGTAACAGGGCATCAGTCGAGCACTGAAACGAGTATTTACGCCTTAGAATAGGGTTATTTTATTTCTTAGAACCAATATATAGCATCAGAGACAAGAACAAAAAAGGTGCGACCTATAACAAGCATAGTGTAAGCGAATAAGTAGCAGGTCATCTGTCTAACGCTAAAACTGGAACATACGCGCTAATAGGTATATTTCACTTTTAAGAACCTATAGCTAACACCAGAGACAAGAAAACAATTTAAAAGATTTGTTTCGTAATAGGTGCAACGTGTTTCAACGTATAAGGAACGAATAAGTAACGGTATCAGTCGAGCGCTGTAACGGGTCCTGTCTCAACTCAGGAGTATGTAATTTAAAGTGGTTGTTGTTTGCAAAAGAGTCACACATTTGTTTTTCATTAATTATTTTTTTTTATTATTTTCTAGTTTGAATTGTGTTACATTTGTCGTTTCGGGACCTTTTATAGTTGTGTATGCGGTATGGGATTTGCTCATTGTTGTAGGCAGTACGGTGACCCATAGTTAATAATTTCCAGTGTCAATTGGTCATTTGTGGAGCATTGTGTTATTTGCAATCATACCACATTTTCTTTTTTTATTAATATATTTTCAGAAGAATGACGCAAAAAACGTCGAATATATTAATTTGGTTTTTATTATGTCCATGGCACGTTTTGTCATTTGAGAATAAACACTGAAAACATTTTTAAACTGGCCAAGCGCAGATTTATTTTCATATCTACATAAAACACTTGGAATTGTATATCGATTGATTGATTGAAAAGTCGATCGCGATGTATCTAAAGCGTTTTCACTTGAAGAAAAATCGGTTCATAAAAAATCGTTCTTTTAAAACTACGTCTGGGGATGGAATGTTTACGTCCGATTGAAGATCGATCTTTCTCATTTTTGCAATACTAAAGATCGGCGATCTCAGAAATGATCGATCTTTATTGTTATTGAATAATAAAAAGGAACAACATTCTTAAACGAAATTAAAATTCATGATACCGGAAGCAAAATTCTGTCTTGTCTTTCAGATGTACTTTGATTGAACAATGATATTATATAAAATGTCTTCACTATTTTAAAAAGAATTTCTGTTCAACACGTAAGCACTATGAATAACCTGAAATGAAATGTTCACAGAAGCATTCGTGTGTACTTTTGTACAACGCATTGTTTTCCAACCACCGCATTTATATTACGTTTCTGTGATACTGACTGAAAACTAAGTACTTTCATGTGTAGATTACTGTGAATTTATCGTAGTTTAAAACAAACAAACAACAAAACAGCAAATAACGAGAACTGGGTTGACTCTAATTTGTGAGAATATAGCATAAAACGGCCGAACGTCTTTCGACGTTGTTTTTAGAATTGGCGCAATGTGTTCCCGCCAATTCAAATTGTTAACCCCTTTTTTGAAATATCTCTTTTTCCATTACGGTGACCCCATCTTTTTATTTCCTTATTTTGTTTAGATATAAACAACGCATATTCTATTGAAGCCTCGTGGAGAAATTATTGGTCAATTTTTTTTAAACTTATTTTTTTTATAGGTATTTCACAATAAAAAAAGGCGGGAAAACTATTACAGCGACTTATCATTATTATTTTCCATTCAGTAAAGGGTGATATTATTAAAATAGTTTGTATTAACAACTAGGTTAACAAAACACACAAGTTTTTATTGGATACGGACTTTAAAAAAAATATTACACTGCTATTGACTAGAAGTCCCAATTTCCAAATTCCGTGAAAAAGATGGCGTTTTAAATCGAAAACGAGGTCGGTGACCCCATTTTTTTATTTGCTTATTTTAAAGCTTTTACCTAGCCTAAAGTAAAAATAAAATATAAAGAAGATATTATTGGTAGATCTGAATAGAAGGATTTGTCTTTAAGGCAACCCAACTTCTTGGTTCCATCTGGGTTGTATTCTAGATCATTCTAATGTTCCCGTTGAACATAACAAAAGATAACCGCAAGTCTCCGAATAAAAAGGTAAAGTAGGTCAAAGACGCTAAAATTATTTTATAACATTAAAATTTTTAGCATCGACGGTAAAGGAAGCTATAAGGTATTTATCTTCTCATTTTAATTATTTTGATAAGGAAACTAGATAAAAATAAAGCATCGTATAGATTTTTAAAACAAACCGAAGTATACAGTACATCGAACATCCTTTTATTTAATTCAGTCGTTTTGTTTTCTTTTTTCCCCTTTACTCATCCCTTGTTTACGTAAATATGTCTAGACAGTGGCGGATCAAGAACTTTTCCTAAGGGGGGCCCGCTCCAGTCATGCTTCAATGATTCCCTATATAATCAACCAAATTTTTCCCACGAAAGGGGAGCCGTCCCCCCCCTGGATCCGCCTATGCTAGAAGTTTTAAAACCACCCAATTAGGACATTTTGTTTATATGGCTTACGATATGTGCATCTAGCCACTTGACCAGTTGACGACTTGCATATATATATTTTATTGCACATTTATTATCAAGTTCGACTGAATTTTATTTAAAGATCTTTAAAGGCTTTTTAATAATGTCAGATTTGAAAGAAATACGTGTGAAGTATATGTAACAAATCTTTTTGTTCAACACAGAATGTTAAAAGACATATAATTGAAAGTGATGATCAATAAGTTGGTAAGCTTTAATTAGTTGGAAAAAAACGTTATAAAATATAATAAAATGTATAATTATGTACAATAAATTTGTCAAATTTGATACTCATTTAGTCATTGTGAAGGGCATGCATATAATCATTCGGCCAAAAATAAAGAAATCAAAATTAAGATTGAATGTTTTTTATACAATGTGATAAAATTATGTGTACAAGTGTTAATGACAGTGCTAGTGGAATGTGTATCACCAGCACAATAGCCAGAACTTCTGTGTTGGCGCCATGATTTAGGGGCATACAGAGTTACACTAGTCCGTCTGTCCCGAACGTCCCATAAAAACGGGTTACACTCTTCTTACTTTAATTTGCCTCAACCAAATGCTAAAAAACTTATACACAATATATATAAGAAGCTGGTGCATGAGTGCCAATGAGAACTCTCCACAAGAGACTAAATGACACAGAAATTAACAATTATACAATGTAGCCACACGGTCTTCAACAATGAGTAGAGTTCATACCGCAAAGTCCGCTATTAAAGGCACCGACATGACAACGTAAAACAATTCAAACGAGAAAACAAACGGTCTAATTTATGTACAAAAAATAAACGAAAAACAAGATAGGCACGTGCATATAAAATAAGACGGGGTTAAACATGTAAGAGGGATCCCAACCCTCCCCTTATGTGGCATGAGTGCCAATGAGAACTCCCCAAAAAAGACCAGATGACACAAACACTAACAACTATAGGTCATATACAGCTTTCAACAATGAGCAAAGTCAATACCGCATATAGTCAGCAATAAAAGGCACTGAAATGACATTGTAAAACAATATTCAAACGAGAAAATAAACGAACAAATTCATTTACAAGAAATGAACGAAAAACAAGTATGTTACACATAAAAAACGACATTCATTGAATTACAGGCTCCTGACTTACCACAGACACATACATACCGAATAAGGCGGGGTTGAACATTTAAGCGGGATCCCCACCTCAACACAAAATCAAATTTGAAATTTTTAAGTGTCACTTTTACCGTTCAAGAGTTATCATGTCCCTTTAAAAACATAAGAAGTGCTGACTCTTTCGTTTCCTTTCTCTTAAATAAGTCTGACTCAATCAAATGTTAGGAACCTTATACGCTATTCACATTACCCAATAACACAGATCTATTAAGTTCGATATTGGGTCCCGATAGCGTCACTGTTCATGAGTGTTTAGATGTAAAAAGTTGTGGTACGAGTACCAATGATACAAATGTGAACCCGGAGCCTTGAGATAGGAAAACTGCTAAATCTATTGTTTCCGTTCTTCAACTTTATTTTGCCTCAACCAAATGTTTTGAAACTTATTCACAATGCTTATGGTCACAAAACGGTCAAAATTACGCGAATACTGCACCTAAATGTGAAAGTTTATTCATTTTTTTCACAAGCAGGGGCATCTGTGGTTAATAGACATATTCTACATTTATTTCAGTAATCAGCTTATTTACTTCCATTGAATTCTTCTTTAAATAGACTTAACTTGCACATTTTTTTCAGGATCTCGGTGCAGTTTGGTAACAGACAGTGATATTTCAAGTTGAATGTGACCAACTTAATAAAGTGTTTCACTAGATTGAGCTCTCTGTCTAAGTGTACTTTAAAGGTTCTTAGCCTTGTCTGAGTTCAGTTTATTGATATGCGTATAACTTCTGTGTGAATTTTTATGATGTAAAAGCAGACTATCCATACCTACATGTCCATGAAATGAAATATAAGGTAAAATGATTGAAACATTTTGCATTATCTATCACAACTGGCAGCACACGATGCTACTGAAGCAGTAAATTTTCTTACTTGATATTCACGGAAATTAAAAGAATTTAGTTTCATCTGAACAAAACTTTCTTAAAAATTGAGAATGGAAATGTGGAATGTGTAAAAAAGACAGTAACCATGTCAAAAGAGCAGAAAGCAGTCAAAGGCAACTAATGGGTCCTCATAGCTGACTATGCGGTATGGGCTATGCTCATTGTTGAAGGCCGTACGGTGACCTATAATTGTTAATGTCTGTGTCATTTTGGTCTTTTGTGGATAGTTGTCTCAATGGCAATCATACCACATCTTCTTTTTTTTATATCTTCAACAAAGCGAGAAAATCCCTCGCCCAGAGGCGGGCTTCAGATGGCCCTTAACAAAATGTGTACCAGTTCAAACTCCAAATTATAAAATAAACTTACAATTAAAAACATACAAGACTAACAAAAACCAGAGACTCCTGACTTGACGTCAAGGTAATCATACCAAGAGACACATCCAATATGCAAAGGTCAAGAGTCAAAAAGTCATAGTCTGGTCAAGAGATCCTTGTAAAAAAAAACAACAAAAAAACACACACAGCGGATTTTGAGAAAAGGGTCATCGTGGTACATAAAACTAACAATATACCTATATATCTAATATATCTAAGAAGATGTGGTACAAGTGCCAATCATACAGTTAATTCTCCATTTAATTTAAACAAAATATACAAGTTTTACATTGACGTCAAAGGTCAAGCTCACACGAAGTTTCTCGTGCCAATAGACTCATCATAATTCTTATGACAATACATCTACATACCACATATTCAGAAGCAAGGTCAATTGAAAATTATATTTTGAGGTCAAGGTAATATACCGAGGAACACACTGCAACGTGATGACACACCCAACGTGCATACATATAGGTCAGGAGTCAAAAAGTCAAAGTCTGATCAAATGTTCCATGTAAAAAATACACACAGCCGTCTTGCACGAAAGCTCATCATGGTACACGTAACAATGTCTTGTGTCATGATGCACTACACATGCAAAATATAGAAAACCTAGGGCAGAGACAGAAATACAAGACACATAACTTAGCTCAATTGAATGGTACTTGTATTGCAGGTCACTACAATTGCCTTTAACATAGAACATAAACTCTCGCAACAATGCAAAGTTAAACCCGTCTTTCACTAAAGTTTGAGCAGGATTCTTTGCAACTATTATCTTACCATATATAATTGAGAATCGAGTCGTGCAGTTATGTCAATAAAGTAAAACGGTAAGATTAGACATTAAAACACTAAAAACTAGGGTTTAACATTAATTTTTAACTCAACCATATGATAGTACTATGGTAAACTTATAGAAACACATCATACAGTCATGAAATTGAATATTTGAAATAGTACGACCAGAGTTGTAAACAAAAGAAAGTAATGATACATATCGAATTTTTGATCCCAATGCACAAATTAGGAACCGTAGTTTTCATTCAATTTATTTATCTAAAATGTACACTTGGGTTAAACAATGGAAATTTACACTGTATATTTATATAAACGATCAATCTTGTAATATATAAATAAAATTGAGAATGGAAATGGGGAATGTGCCAAAGAGACAACAACCCGACCATAGAAAAAAACAACAAAAAAAAACAAAAAAAAAAACAACTGCAGAAGGTCACCAACAGGTCTTCAATGGAGCGAAAAATTCCCGCACCCGGAGGCATCCTTCAGCTGGCCCCTAAACAAATATATACTAGTTCAGTGATAATGAACGCCATACTAATTTCCAAATTGTACACAAGAAACTAAAATTAAAATAATACAAGACTAACAAAGGCCAGAGGCTCCTGACTTGGGACAGGCGCAAAAATGCGGCGGGGTTAAACATGTTTGTGAGATCTCAACCCTCCCCCTATACCTCTAGCCAATGTAGAAAAGTAAACGCATAACAATACGCACATTAAAATTCAGTTGCAGAGAAGTCCGAGTCTGATGTCAGAAGATGTAACCAAAGAAAATATATTAAGTATATTATAATGGTTGTGTGGCGTTCTTAACTAGATTTTATGAATTGTAAATGTTTTTTCGTCTAATCTTAAACAGCTGGGATTTAAAATAGTTATCCCATTCGGACTTGGTGTGTCAGTGTTAGATCACCCTCTGGCCTCCAGCCATCGGGGTGATCTTACACTGACGCATCGCGTCCTCGTGGGATAACTATTAACTAGCACGCAAAAAATTGTCACTAGTGAGTTCGGTCAACCAATTCGTGATGATGACCGTTAAAACTATTTTGTGTCGATTTCAGATGTTCTTCATTTGTGTTGGGTCAATTTATGTGTTAGTAGCGATACCTTGTCACTGTGAATGAAGTCCGTATAGTGTGAACATGCATGAGCGTAATGTGAACATCAGACGATAACGCAGAGGATATTATTACGAAAATGGAAGGTGCAGTATTATATGATTGAAATCATTACGCTTGCCAAGATTCAAGTTATAAATTTCAATCAGTATCGATTTTAAGGAAAATCAAGATCAACGAACCGAGCAGACTTTTTACTTTGATAATTATCTTTATCGCAGTTCACTAGAATGTATGATATATAAGTACACCTGTCCTAAGTCAGGAATCTGATGTACGGTAGTTGTCGCTTGTTTATGTAATTTATACATGTTTCTCGTTTCTCGTTTTTTTAATAAAGATAATACCGTTGGTTTTCCCGTTTGAATGGTTTTACACTTGTTAATTTGGGGCCCTTTATACCTTGTTGTTCGGTGTGAGCCAAGGCTCCGTGTTGAAGGCCGTACCTTGACCTATAATTGTTTACTCTTATAAATTGTTATTTAGATTGAGAGTTGTCTCATTGGCACTCATACCCATCTTTCTATACCTACTCATTGAAATCTGCGTTTTTGTCAGTACAGTTCGTCATCAATACAACTCAAATTAGAAAATATTTTGCAAGATGCTTTTTCTTTTTGTCTGTAAGTATTTGGATTCATAGGAGTATAAAGTTTTTTTAACCAGTAGTGTTGCACAATCAATAACCATTGACATTCTGACTGTCTACAACTTAGTGGCTGAAATAACAATCAACCGTTACCAAGCTCAACAAACATGTTATCTAAGTCCAGCATTTTGTTGATGATAACATGCATCTTCGGAGTATAACTGTGATTCTTTAAAAAGTCAAAGTATACCCAAACTAGATCTTAACTTGAAACAACTAATTTCAAGTTTTACTCTGAGTAAAAACATGCTAATTAACATAAATAGTTGTTTGATCTGACTGATTACAATGTTTCTTGTTCCACTGCTTCATTTCCATGATTGTTTGGGGAAGTGGTCTTCCTTTTGTTTCTGGTAGAAATAACAGAAGAAATGAAACAATAAGACAGCATGCTCCAAACACTACTCCGGGACCCCATTCTACATGGAAAGCCTGTAAAAGTGATTTTAGTGAACACAATTGAAAGGTATACTCAAACACAACATAATTCAAATTTCAATGAAAAGCATTGCAAATATAGCAAAACAATTAATGTTAATAAAATGACTTTTGTTTGAAAACTAGAAACAGCAGTACATGAAGAGCTTAATGTTTTGGTTTCACTACTCTCTTACAATACATTTTATATGGAATAACCGTCTCACAGATGATATCGGATATGTTCTTTATGTCGTAACTACAATACCCTTTCCCTTTTCACGAATGTGACCTACCGAGCTAGACTATTTACCGGATTTGTAATAATATAAGCACGACGGGTGCCACATGTGGAGCAGTATCTAATTACCGTTCCGGAGCACCTGAGATCACCCAAGTTTTTAGAGGGGTTCGTGTTGCTTAGTCTTTAGTTTTCTATGTTGTGTCTTCTGTACTATTATTTGTCTGTTAGTCTTTTTATTTTTAGCCATGGTGTTGTCAGTTTATTTTCTATCTAAGAGTTTGACTCTCCCTCTGGTATCTTTCGTCCCTCTTTTATATGTTAATTCTCGAAATATATCAAATTCATTTGTATGATCTTTAGAGAGGACTGAGTTTTTTCTATTTCTTAGCAAATATAAATACATTCTATGCTTTCTGATACAGTTCATATATCATGTACTCATTCTCAAATGTTTTAGATCTTTGAATGTTGTTTTATCGGTATAAATATAAAGTTTGCTACAAATAAATAAAAAACAAACTAAATACATATGTACATTCACAGTCATACAATCTGTCAATACCTATATTTTGTCATTGCAAATTGTCATCCATTTCTCGGAATTTTGATGACGTTTCTATACTAAATTCATTGTATGTTATAAGTGTACTGAACACATAATTTTGTCTTAGATACGTGTTTGAGTTGTTATTGGTTTTGAATTAGCTTTCAGTCATTACGCGTAAGTACTCTTAGAAAAGTTCTTTGTTTTTGATAATTGTTTTGGGCTTTGTATCGATCTGAATTTTAAAGATTGTTGTGAAGTTACCCCTTATTCCAGGTTAGGTGAAGGTTTGGAGACATACAAACATATTGTTTCTCGTTTGAATTGTTTTACATTGTCATTTCGGAGCCTTTTATAGCTGAATATGCGGTTTGGACTTTGCTCATTGCTGAAGGCCGTACGGTGACCTATAGTTGATAATTTCTGTGTCATTTTGCTCTCTTGTTGTCTAATTGGCAATCATACCACATCTTCTTTTTTATATTAACACCGCAAAATTATTGTGCCTATCTCATCAGTCAGGTATACCCAGGTTAGGGGTCTGTATATATCAGTGGTTGTCGTTTGTTGCTGTATAGCATATTTGTCTTTTATTATTGTTTTGTACTTGAATAAGGTGGAGAACTTTCTCATTTTAACTGTTTTCCTTTTGTTTCTCGGGGAATTTTATAGCTTGTTATGCGGTACGGGTTTCGCTCCTTGTAAAGTGCCCTACAGTTGCTTACCATCTATGCCGTTTGGTCTCTGGTGGGGAGTGTGAAGAATGGACTCATTGACATTCATGTCACATCCTTTTACTTTTATATTACCGTTCAGGAGAGTAAGACGTTTTATTTTTGCAAGTACAATAACAGCAAACATTTATTTGTGTGTCATATATATGTAAAATAGCAGGAAAGGATTATGCATACATCGATCGCGTGCAGCATAATAGACAAACCTTCTTTTATAAATCATTTTTAGAAAGTACATTTCTGTTGTCATTTAACCTCTGAGACAAGAAAGTTTGTAGAAAATAAACATATCATGTCATACCAGAAGAGTCGCAAACGGTGCAATAACTCCACCAATGTGTGAACCAAAAGCTCCTATACCAATTCCCATATTTCTACAAAAGACATATCCTATATAAAGATTAAAAAACAATTTGATAAATATGTATACAAAATAATTCATCTGCTGTTACATCATGATGCAAAAGTCTATGAAAATACAACATTCCACACCTATCACCAATATCTTAATCCTGCGTACAAACAATAAAGGCCAATCTATACATAAATAAGGGGTATGCTTCTGACATATAAACTGAACATCAGACTACAAATACATGTCCAAAATAGTCTGCAGAGTTAACAAGGATATGTTTATCACACAAATTCTTCTACGACAGTTAATAAGAAACACGATTGAAATAGAAAATACACAAATTTTACGCTCGCCATCGCGCATTGGTCGACCGGCACAATTCGTCGGTATCACAACTGACTTATGGCAAGTTTCTTTAAATACAAGTAGTATAGTAGTCTGATTTGTAAATTTACCGATGTTGTCCTAATTTTTGACTTAATGCGAATTCACATGGCGACTGATACATTCCTTGCTTACACTGTCGACACACCTGATCTCGCTCCTAGTGGCGTATCCCAGTATTTTGATTATGGTTTTTTACCATCTTTGCTTATGTAGACTGTATGTCATTATGTAAAATACAAATACAATGAAGGGAAGAAATACAATTTCATCGATTAGAACGTTTGCTCCAAATTGAAGAAACATTCTGAACTATTATTCCCGCCTGGAAAAATCATGATAGTATTTGTTTTTACGGAAACAAGTGTATAGAAAACTGATAACTACTTACTTAGAAAAAATAAGTGCATGTTGACACAGATGACAACATGTCAACTTTGTAACATAGAAATTTTAAACTTGTCACCTTTTGAAATTTAAGATATCATGGCATTGATCAAACATGACATCTACAACTTTTTAAATATGTTTTAAACATTGTTAAGTCAAGATAAGTTTTTTTTTCAGAATAAAGCATTAAGTGGACATATATATTCTAGTTGTTATGAACCATGATAAACGAATGAATGTGTTTTAAAGAGGGGCGAAATATACCAGAGGGAGATTCAAGCTCATACATATAAAATAAACTGATAACGTCATGGCTAAAAAAGAAAAAGACAAACAGACACAAAACACAACATAGAAAACTAAAGACTAAGCAACTCGAACCCAACCAAAGCCTTGGGGTGATCATATTCATGAAAGGGAACGGGATTGTAGTTTCGATATACCGAACGTAACCGAGATTATTTGTGAAACGGATATTTCATAACCAACCAATTTGTGATGATGTCAGTAATACAAGCGAAGGGATGATTTCAACACCACCATTTTGATCTTGGTTGCATAGCATACTTGTGAGCAGCAACTCTCATTCAAAGAAATCATGAAAGAAAATATAAGCCCAGGAATATCGTATCAATTGGGAGATGTATACTCCATATGCAGGCGCTGCCAGAATGTTGCTACATAGAAATGGAAAGTTCGCAATTTGGAAAGTGAAATCTCTTTTGTCGTTAAGTTTTGTTTTCAATCGACCCTCATTGTCTATTTCAAGATGTAAGTCAAGATATTAGACAGACTTAGCTGTATCTGTTGTATCCTTCATCTCTAGTTCGATATTATAAATGCATTCAACATAGTCACCAAATTTTGAATTATATCTTTAGATATATAGCAGAAAGTAAAGTAAAAGGATATTGCTAACAAGAGATCAATCATCTTGATAATGTCAATTTCAGAGATTTTTTTGTGTGAATCAGAGTAATTCTTTACAAAGTATTATTTATCCCTCCCTAAGACATGGTATTTGTTTTAACGTTTGACGTTCTTTTTTATGAAACAAAGCAGTACCAACTCTTTAAATTTGTCTTCAAGTTTTGAATGGGGAATACTTGTGTAAAGTGTAGAAAAGTCAAATGTTTTATTATTATTGCAAAGTTAAAGAGTCTCAGGTTGAATTGTATTGTATGTATCTACATCTGATTCCCACCACCTCTAGAATACGCCGTTTCATACTAACTTTTAAGCCCAGCTTTGATTGCTGATAAAGTTGATGTTGATAATTAAGAAAGAGGTTTATTAGAGCAATTGAAAGACCAAGCAATATACCGTTTGTAACGACAATTATGTAGTCTAGGTTCACAATACAGTGATGGAAGATCCAGTTCTTCATCTTTTGTTGAAATTCCAATGAAATAAAGAATAGACACATGATTATCAAGGATTTTCTCTTTAGTAAGTGTTTTGGGGTATACATGTATGTTGAGTTTCAAAGTGAATTGGCAATACCTTATTCATTTATCAATTAGATTTAGACGCAAAACGATGATGTTCCGAGGGTTGTGAGTAGATTTTTACAAATGTTAAAAAAGTTGCCGTTTTGCATATTCCCGTTAAGTCCATGTGCTAATATTGACCAGCTGATCAAAGTTTGCCGTATCGTGCATCCTAATTACAAACAAAATACATCATGCTCCGTGTATGCAGATGTCAATATGGACGGGTATAAGACGGAAGACATTTTGATGTCGCGCGTAGGATTTTGAAGAAGAGACTTATCTTATATCTATCAGTCAAACTGACAACTATATGTGTTTGATATATAATTCAAATAAAAGTTCTTTACATGTTTGTTCTGTAAGACATTGCCATATGGGATCAAAAATTTTAAATTATTTGTTATTCAAAACAGATACTTAATACTTTTTTTGCTATTGGAATATCGTGAAATATATGTTTTCTTATGTCTTGAAACAACTTGTAGTGAACACTTTTAGTAATATCTTATCTTCACATAATTAAAAACAAAACAATTTCTATTATAAATAACAATGGCCTTTTTTATACGTAGAAGCAGGGGTTTCAGGAAACAACGCTCGTCAAACCCTGTGGTCAAATCCATTGTCATTCGTAACAATAGATCCATTCAATTTATACTTGATTCAGAAATAGAAACTATGAAGTATAACAATAGAAATGGGTTGTAAGGGGTATGATTGCCAATAAAAGGTTCGTTCCTAGCAGTACTTTAGAAAATAAAGATATTTTAAATCTTTCACATTGTTTTGAATTTTCTTTGTGCCATGCTGTAAAACAAAAGCTATGTGTGAGTTGGGCGAGAGCTAAATGATGAAAAAACATTACCGCTTCTGAAATACAAATGCATGAATAATTTTAAAACAATTCTATATTTTATTTCAGTAATAGCAGTGAGATTACCTTAAATTTGTAGGAAATGTCTCTGGTGTATATATGAATATGGAATTGTAGGAACCTGCTATACCTGTTTTGGCTATAAAACTACAGGCAATGGCTAGCTTAACAAATATTTCGTGTTTCTCTGAAATAGATTACAAGCATTATTCAATTGTGTGTAAAATTAACATCCAAAAAATTAGGCATAATACATTGGGTGATTTAAAGCTTAATGAATTGTAAAGAAACTTTTCTCTTCCATCGACGTTAACATCTGATTTTCTTATTAAATTACTTTTGAATGGTAATATTCTCGTATTTGTTCACTGTATTTATAAAACCGCGAAAACAAATCAGTTACCGCCAGCAAGAAAAAAAATATTATAAAATATGCTAGCGCATCCTTTATGAATACGATATATAAGAGTCGATGTTTTTATTTTCATTAGTGAGCTATATGCTGATCTCTCAATATCATCACTTGTTTTCTTCGTTGATAGTTGTTGTCTCATCAAAGTGATTAAAACAACATTAATGGCATTGTCCACTTGCATTACATATCTATCTTTGATTGATATTTAATATTTAAAAACAAATGTTTAAACTTCCTGAGATAAAACAATGTTAACTCAATATCTACTTAGTTGTTCTTTTCTTTTCGTCTGTTTTGTGTACATAAATACCATATTAAAATTCAACTCAGATTAGAGATACATGTACTACTAGTATAATGATATTACCTCTAAAACAAATCAATACAAAATACAGAATCATTGATATACCAGCCAGTAAATAGAAGCCTATAGTTAACTTACCTCTAAAACTAATTAATACAACAGACAGTATCATTGTTATACCAGCCAGCAAATGGAAGCCTATAGTTAACTTCTTTCTGCTGATGCTGTATAAAGAAATTCTATAGTTATAAAGACATATACAATTGTGTTGTCATTGTCAAAGGTTCCAGTATATTACAAGAATAATGCACGAATGTAAAAGAGTATTTAATCCTGACAACTGTCAGACAAAAGATATGATATTGCATCATACAGTTTAAAAAACATATCGGCTACCATATGCATATCCTTCATATAATATGATGTGTACAATTTATGTATAACAAGAATGTGTCCCAAGTACACGGATGCTCATCCGCATTATCATTTTCTATGTTCAGTGGACCGTGAAAATTGGGTAAAAATCTAATTTGGTATAAAAATTAGAGAGTTCATATCATAGGGAACATGAATACGAAGTTTCAAGTTTTAAGTTGATTGGACTTCCACTTCATCAAAGACTACCTTAACCTTTAACCTGAAGCGGGACGAACGGACGGACGAACGGACGGACGAACGGACGCGCAGACCAGAAAACATAATGCCCATAAATGGGGCATAAACATTTTAAAAAAGCAGATCCGAAGCATGCATAAAATTTTACTAGACAATTCATAATATATAATTCAGTCTACTGTATTGGCGTTAGAATGTACCTGTTCATATTCACTGATATTGCAAAGACCACACATGACGGGTATTCCACCAAACCATTTACAAAAAAGTTCAAGAACCTACTACCTTCTAATTGTACAGAGGAATACAATAGTCCATAATATGTCATACCATTTGTAAACCTGGAATTTATTTTAGTAAATTTTGTTTTGACAAGAAAAGAGAACTGAATAATCACGTTTTACATAAACCTTTATTTTTTGTCATGCTTTCTGTGACAATCCAACTTGATTGCATGATTGAAAAACTAATCCAGAAGCTCATAAATTAATTTGAAATTTAAAATTGAAATTACATGCATAAACTCTGAAGAAATGTCTATGTCATATGCATTTTGTCGGGCATCTATAAACAAAACAGAGACATTAAGTTGAATCGCACATTTTTTTAATTTCAAAATAGGGAATTGTTGATTAAACCTACAAAAATAAAAATAAATATTTGAAGGCAGAATCAATTAATTTGAATATAAACGTCAACTGTTATACATAACTATGTTGTCGATCGAATTCGATTTTGGTTTGAAATGCATTTCTTCATGATAAACACTCCAAAGTTACAATTTACCAGAACTACTGAATTGATTCCATATTAATGAATACATTATTATCATGTCAGAACCACGAAGTACACATATGAAGCTTTCATCTTTAATGTTGATTGAAATACATGCTGAAAATAACCCTAATCTATTTGTATTTTAGCAACTTATTCAACAAAGTGTAATTTTATAACTGGGGTACTTATACATCGTTTTTTTCCTATTCTACTTAGCTTACTTGATTGAATATCCCGGCTTATCCTTGAAATGTATGAGTAAACTTGAAAAGCTATATGATCCCGTATCCCCTGTGATGAAAACGAGCAGTGAACAGAATTAAATCAATGATGAAATCACGAAATCAATTTAATATAATTGTGATACGGGGTACATACATAAATAAAAGTTGTCGTAGTCTTGTCAATGACACACCTAGAATATATGTAACACTCCCAAACGTGTCCTTCCCCCCCCCTCAAACGTGTCTATTCTGCCCAAACGTGTCCGTAATATTCAATATTTCCCAAACGTGTCCGATTTCATAACCCAAAACGTGTCCGATAATTGTTATTCGCCAAAACGTGTCCATTATTACACGCCAGAACGCCTCACGTCTTTTAGCGCTAATACATGCATGTCCCATATCAATAACGTTTACCGCAATTATGTGACGGGGGACAAAGATGATGAAGTAGGCATTTATTAACATTAGTTTGTTCAATGCCAGTTGTTAATGATTAGCATAAAAAAATTATTGCAAATTTAATCTGTAAATTATTGATTATTGTCCAGTTGCAAGTATTTCATGCTCATTTAGAGCGAACATACAAATAATTCTTGTACTGTTGAATTAATCGTTTAATATGTAAATTATTTTGTACTAGAAAACTCCGTTGATGCATTTTATATTAATTCAGAAGAATTGACTTCCTTTCTTTCAACAGTTCTGATAGTTTAGATCATAACCTGGGAATCATGTTTTTCAATAAATTTTAAGTTTCGAACATCAATAAAGACACATGAACAAGAGACATAAAATCCAGTGCCAAATATTTAATGATTTTTTTGAAAGATATCATGTTAGCAATAAAATACATTTGTCATTTCGGGGCCTTTTATAGCTGAATATGCGGAAACGGCTTTGCTCATTGTTGAATGTCGTACGATGACCTATACTAGTAGCTATTTATTTCTGTGTCATTTGCAATCATACCACATCTTCTTATCTATACTGTAGATAGGTTCTTTTATCATATCGGAAATTTAAAATAAGACCTAAATTTTAACGGTTATTCGTGATTAACACTAGTTGGGATTTTATCTAAAAAATTAAGAGTTAGTAAACACTTTTTTTATGACTTCAGTAAGAAACGCGCAGAGAATGGGACATTCTCCCTTCAGGAGGTGTCTGATTTATTATCTTCACGTATTAATGATATTGACACGAATGATAATTCCAGTGAAAAAAAATATGGACACATTTGGGGGATTGGACACGTTTGTGTGTTTTTTTTTAATGGACACGTTTTGGGCGTTTATACAAATGAGAAGCTTTGGCGCTGTTTTACAACTAGACATGTTTTGCAGTTCAGTGACGTCGATGTAGACACGTTTGGGGGAATCGGACACGTATGAGGAAGAGGACACGTTTCTGAGTGTTACATATATAATGTGTATTATGAAGTTAACCGACTAGTATACATTTAATGATCAATTTTGGTTTTGACCAAAATGTCATAACTAACTTTACACGTGAATGCAATCGAGCGGGGCGTAGGGTCCTTTGCACAAATATACTTGTTTCTTTGCCTGTTTCGACAGAAGTGAACAGCAATTATATGAGATCGTGTTTTACATTTAATATTAATTTATTTCAAATGATCAAGATATTAAATATAGATTAAGTACCATGTAAACATCCAAATCAAAGCAATTTTACACACAAATGCATTTCTAAAAATATCTAATACTGTTGGATTATTAGAACTCCTAGATGTGACAGGATTCACTTCTGATGTGACAGGATCAATTGCCGATGAAACAGGATTAACTGGGGATGTGACATGTATATCATTATTTATCTTTTCTTCTTTTTCATATCCTACACCATTCTCCGCTTCACTGTCTAATGAGCTCAACAATGGTACAATTTTGTCTGGGTCTTTCTTGTTTTTCATTGCAATCTTTTGAATTAATTTCTGTGCTTCTTTCATTTTACCGTTAGCAACCAGCCACCTCAGAGATTCGTCACATAACCTAAAAAAATATATTTTTGGAACAATAAGTATGTTTGATTGATAAACAGTTTCGGAGCATCTAAGGTAACAAATAGATAGTTCAAATTACTATTTTACTTGTATGAATAATTATAGTATAACTAATCGCCGTATTTGAATATCAAAAATAAAACAACGCGTGACCGAACGACGCATGGATTAAACGAGTGCGCAGCACGAGTTTAATCCATAGCGGCGTTCGGTCACAAGTTGTATTATTTTTGATATTCAAATACGGCGATTAGTTATTCTTTTTATTACATTGGCAAATGGCTTTTTTTTTATGAAATTCATGTAGAAAATGTAAGGAACTATATCTTTTTCCTACGCATTGACAATTTGTTTTGATCCGACGTTATCGACGTCTTGACAACGCCTATTGTTGTATGACATCAGAGAGTGAAATAACCACGGTTATTTCACATGTGAAATTATCATTTTTTATCTAACTGGGAAATCAATGTAAGTCATTGCAACCAATGTAATAAATTGTGTTATTAGGTACTGCTTACGTCAGTGTGACAGCAAAAACCATAACTTTAAAAAGTGAGTAATTATACCTTAAAGAAGTTTACTTATATTGGGCATACTTTATATATCATTAGTGAAGAGAAGAAACATTCGAGTGTCTTCTCCTTTAATTCTCTTACATGGACATCGGTGAATGCATGCAATTTTAATAAGTGTCTTCTATATAGTTTGAGTATATATGTTACAGTGAATTTGTATAATCTGTGAATATGTAGAATCCCTGAGATTTTCAGGGATTATGCAGAATCACTGGCCAGTTCAGGGATTATAAATAATCACTAAAATTTTCAGGGATTATGTATAATCCCTAGAAAAAACATCAGCGATTATACATAATAACTGAAATGAAGAAATAGTTTTATTTATAAAGCAAATGAATAAAAGTCAAATTTTTTTTGCTATAAAATCATATTAAAACAGCATTACACTGTATACAAATCAATTGTAAAATGTTAAGCAGAACATATCAAAATGATAACCCTATTTTTAAATATTATGCAAAATATATTTAAATAAAATGTTAAACACAATATATTAAAATAATATGCTTCACATCTGTTTTTACCACAATAAACACATTTTAGAAAACATTTTCCTTCACAAATCGAATCAGATTTTCTGACCCGCCTAAGATAGATAAAGTGTTCAGTAAAAACATCTATAGGTACCCCTAAAAAAGGTAAGAATTAGTAACCTCGAACTAGTTCGAGCAAGATACCATTTGTTTTGGCCAGACGATATCCCTTTTCAGACTTTTGGTGAACATTTACCATTATGTTTTTTGGGATTCACTTTCCTTTTTTACCCTGTGGAATTGCTATGAGAATATTACACCAAATGCCAGCTTCCTCTAAACTTTTGTTTTAATTGTCAATAATAAGTTTTTCTATACATTTAGATGCATAAGTTCTCTCTGTTTGAATTTCTTGTTCATTTGAACAAAAAAACCCAAAAAAATAAACACCAGATGTTCCATAATCCTCTTCACCATTTTTTGTTTACATGTACTACATATAACATGCTCTGTGGATTTACAAATAGAACATGAATAAAATTGAGAATGGGAATGGGGAATGTGCCAAAGAGATAACAACCCGACCATAGAAAAAACAACAGCAGAAGGTCACCAACAGGTCTTCAATGTAGCGAGAAATTCCCGCACCCGGAGGCGTCCTTCAACTGGCCCCTAAACAAATATATACTAGTTCAGTGATAATGAACGCCATACTAATTTCCAAATTGTACACAAGAAACTAAAATTAAAATAATACAAGACTAACAAAGGCCAGAGGCTCCTGACTTGGGACAGGCGCAAAAATGAGGCGGGGTTAAACATATTTGTGAGATCTCAACCCTCCCCCTATACCTCTAGCCAATGTAGAAAAGTAAACGCATAACAATACGCACATTAAAATTCAGTTCAAGAGAAGTCCGAGTCTGATGTCAGAAGATGTAACCAAAGAAATTAAACAAAATGACAATAATACATAAATAACAATAATGAATATCCATTTGACGCTGGCTTTTGATAAACAAACAATACATGTAAAGTTATCGCTATAAAGGGAATCTTGATATTACAAATTTTGAAGTCTTCAATTTTATCTCGAAACCCTGTGTTGGTCATATCTTTTAAAAATTCATCCTCTGTATTAAAAGCAAAATTATTTCATCTTGCAAGGGATATGAAAGTAAAAAATTATAATTTTCCATATATATATATTTTTCAAACAAAGTATCATTAAATTATTTATAATCCCTGAAATTATATTAGGGAATTTGTAGAATAATTATTAAAATGTTCAGTGATTATGTAAAATCACTGGTCATTTTCAAAGATTATATATAACTACTAATGATTTTAGTGTTTCTACATATTCCCTGAAAAATCAGGGATTCCATAAAATTTTCAGGGATTATGTAGAATCACTGACTAGTTTAGGGATTCTATATAACCACTAAAATTTTCAGGGATTGTGTATAATCACTAGAAAAAACGTCAGTGATTATATATAATAACTGAAATGAAGAAACAGTTTTATTTATAAAGAAAATGAAAAAAAGTCAAATAATTTATTCTTAAAAAATTGAGACTACTATAAGGTTGTAGTAGTCTCAGTATAAATAAACTCATCATAGATACCAGGACTAAATTAAAATGATAATAAAACATCATGATAAACATTAATTGTGAAATATTAAGCACAATATATCAAAATGATAACCCAATTTTTTAAAATTTTAGGCACAATATATTAAAATGTTAAACACAATATATTGAAACTTTCCATCTGTTTTTACAACAATATCCACATTCAAAAAACCGTTTCCTTCACATATCGAATCAGATTTTACAACATGCCTAAGAGAAATAAAGTGTTCAGTAAAAACATCTGAAGGTACTCCCAAAAAAAGGGAATTAGCAACCCCAAACTGGTTTCAGCAAGATACCATTTTGTGTGGCCAGGCACAGAACAATTGCCATTATGTTTTTGGTTTTATCTTTCCATTTTTACTCTACGAAATTGCTATGAGAATATTACATCAAATGCCAGCTTTCTCTAAAATTTTGTTTTATTTGTCAATCCTTAGTTCTGCCTGTTTTTCTGTTTATCAGTTTGAAGTTCATTTTATTTGAACCAAAATAAAAATAACAAAATCCAACAAAAACCCATAAGACAGATGTTCCATAATCCTCTCATAATCTTCTTCACCATTTATTTTACACGTACCTCAAATAACATGCTCTGTGTATTTACAAATATAACATGAATATCCATATGATGCTGGCTTTTAAGAAACAAACAATACATGTAAAGTTATCACTATAAAGGGAATGTTAATATCATTATTTTTTTAAGTCTACAACTGTATCTCGAAACCCCGTGTTGGTTAGATCTTTTAAATCATCATCTGTGTTTAAAAGCAAATTTATTTCATCTGGCAAGGAGTACGATAGAAAAAAATTATAACTTGTCTATAAGAAAAAAAATTATCAAACAAAGGATCCTTTAATTATTGATATTCCCTGAAATCATAGTAGGGAATTTATAGAATAATTATTAAATGTTAAGTGATTATGTAAAATCACTGGTAATTTTCAGGAATTATATATAATCACTAATGATATTAGTGATTCTACAAATTTTCTGAAAAATCAGGGATTCTACATAATCACTGATTATACAAATTCACTGTAACATATACAAGACAGAATTGTAAGAGAATGAAAGTAGAGACTTGTGCACTAACAGAACATTATTGTAGTAAAATGGAAACCACGATTTTACGTCTTTTTGTTTATAGAGACTATCAAATCAAATTTTCCATATTATCATAAATCGCAGGATAATATTGGCTTTTATTACACCTTTGTACTGTTTTGATTATTATTAAGATGCAATATTATTTTACTTAGAAACTTTTGTGAACTAAAGTATCCTACCAAAATATAAACAAATTGATGAATGCCATTAATCCAAGTGCCAAATGTAGAATTCGCCATGAATAATTCTGTAGACCATAACCAAAGGCAGTGAGGGTAATTACATTTGTACTCCACCAAAAGGCTCCAAAAATGCCAATATAAGAACGATATTTCCCAGGAAACATTTCAAAGATGTAAGTATACATTGTCATACCATAACCCTATTTAAAAACATACAATGTACATGTGACAAATTTGACTTTTTCTGCACATTCAGATTTCATTCTGATTCTCTATCTACGGGGCGCTGAATGGGACTCTTGTGGTTTTGTACAAAATTCAATTCTGTCATAACAAAATCTTTTTTGTCTTACAAAACTATGTTGTACAGACTTGTGTTATGAGAACTTCAATTTTGTGATGACAAAATTCATTTTTGTAGACAAAATTCATTTTTGTCATGACAAAATTCATTTTTGTAGACAAAAGTTAAATTTGTCAAAAAGGTATGCAAATATAAACTTATTTGCATACAACATTGACCTTTGTCGCCCAATTTTCAAATTAGGTAACAAAAGTAAAGTCTGTGTTACAAAAATGAATTTTGTCATGACAAAAGTAACTTTTGTCCACTGAAAAATTATTTTATATGACAAAATTTTAAATTTGTAGCATGTTACAAATTTTGTTAAACTGAACTCATTTTTATTGAACAAAACTCACTTTTGTCCATACAAAATTAAATTTTGAGTACAAAACCACAAGAGTCCCATTCGGCGCCCCGTACTATCGACAGTGTCTCGAAAACGCCCATCAGAAAATTGAAATTTTCGGATTCATTTCATATGTGAGGTTATCGTTGTTTGTTCCTGGATAATTGCGATGATATGCAACCAATGCAGTTAAAAATATTAATAACAAAAGCTTCTGACGTACGGTAGTGTTTTCCCCGCAAATTCATCGATTTTGACAATTTAGTATATTGTGTTGGTTCGTTTTGAAGGTAAAATATTGTTAAAATGAATTAGAAGCGATAGTGTTCGTTTAAATTATCTACTTGTTTCTTTTGTACAACACAAATGAACACAAATGAATAACCATATATGTAGCTCCATAATGGGCATAGTTTTTCGAAGACAAATATTAGACTTCAAGCAATACGTTCTTTCTGAATATTGTATAAATATGACTATACTTACGTATATGGTATATATCAATTAGACAGCATCCAAGAAAATAAAAGGTGTACTTATAATAATGATAATATGTATTTTTATGATCTCTACCAACAACCTTCATTTTAAAGATACAATTACGTTTGCCCGTTAACCCACTTAAAAAACTAAACTTCTTACCCCGGTTAAAAAATAAAATCACAAAAATACTGAACTCCGAGAAACATTCAAAACGGAATGTTTCTAATCAAATGGCAAAATCAAATGAAAAAACACACAACAAACGAATGGACAACAAAATATAGGCCTGTATGTAGATATAGGAAGATGTGGTGTGAGTGCCAATGAGACAACTCTCCATCCAATTAAAAATTTATAAAAGTAAACCATTATAGGTCAATGTACGGCCTTCAGCACGGAGCCTTGGCTCACACCGAACAACAAGTTGTATGTGTACCGATTTTCCGCCTCTGAAATTTACAGATTCCTATTCCAAAACCCTCTTCAAAAATACCAGGCTCATAACTTGGCATGTTGAACGCGCGTTTTGCTCAGGTATCCAAGTAAAACGTCTTGTTTATTGTTTCCGCTGCCATAAGTGTTTATGGTTGGGCGAGTTGTAATAAGCATCTGTTATATATGTTTATTTTGAATTGGTATTTTTGTGTTGCTGTCTCTTTGTTGTTTACTGTTTATATCTACAATACAGATTCCGGAAAAACAACACCAAAATAACAACACAAAAATATATACAGGTCGTTACAATTGACAGAACATTTTTTTTTATAATCCAAATTAAGTTTTTACTCACCTCAAGAGTAGCACCAGTCAAAAACTTCATTGCAATATAAACGTAGTAATTCGGTGACAGAGATATAAGCGTTGCAACTAGAAACATTGAAAATCCAACTGAAATCATAATTTTCTTTCTTCCATAACGATCAGCTAGCGGTAGGAATATTACGGATCCAAACATTTGGCCAAATGTTACCATAGATTGGGTAAGTCCTCCCTTACCTTCACTTTGACATACGAGGTCCCACTATAGAAAATGTATAAACTGGAATTTAGGTTGTGGCACAGTATAATATAGATAGTTATATTTACTACACATTTTTAAAGTTAACAGTCGTACTCTTTTTAGCATTTGGCATAAATTAAATTCACGATTTTAATTGTCTTTATTTCCCATATATCAACATGTAAATAGAAGTAATAAAGGAAAAGCTTACCATTAAGGTACCAAGAACATATATGATAATTATTTGAAAAAGTTTATTTACTGTCAGTTTATACATCGAAACTGATCGAAAACATATAAATCCAACATGTTAAAAAGGGATATTAATCTCATATTCACAGAAAATATTTTCGGGAATTATGAAACAACATTGAATAATTTAATTTTAGATGTGACGCGTCTTCTGATTGGCTGACGTTTTTTTTGTTTATCAGCTCATGTATATCATTTTGTCATGTGATCGTGACTTCGTCGACGTTTTTTCATGGTTTAATACGGTTTAAAATGAAATTTAGAATTAAATTATAAGAAATAACTGTAAAGTTTTTTCTGTCTATAAAGAAATAACATAAAAATGAGGTGCACACTGAATAATTGTATTTTCCCGCGGTTCGTATAGTAAAGCGGGAAAATATTGTATTGTCGTTACTTTTTTCATAAATATTCATAAGGCATGACAAAATTGACCAATCAGAAGTCGAATTTTGTGTTACGATATATTGGTGTTTTTTTCAAGCGCTTCACTTTCTAGAAGCCGTTCAACATAGTAAGCTCCTTTATTTGTAATTGCTGATTGCAATTAAAGTTGTTTTTCTGGTTTTCTACGTGTATATGTATTTGCTAATTAAAGGTGTGGTCCGCCACTTTTATCCTGAGATAGGCTCGAGCATTGGCACGGATACAGGTTTCCATTCATATTCATATATCATGTGAACGATTGTTGGTTTTTCCTGGACGGTCTTGACTATCTATGAAGGGTAAACATTCAGAAATTTAAGCGAATACACTGTGGATATATTGATATTGGAAATATTGTATATATGTTTTAATATTTGTATATGTTTACTGCTGGAAATTATTTGAGATACAAATTAAAAACGGCGTCTATCACGTTCGACGGGCTGTCAGCAATTTATATTTGTGTTTTTAGTTATATTTAGTCATGGAGTAGAGGTAATACCAGACATTCTAACTTTGTACAACATACAGCAATTATATTATAAACATATTGATCTCTATTATAGTAGAAGAAAAGACAATAGAAACTGACCAAACTTTCTGTAACAGTAAGAATCATGAGCCGTAGTGTAAACACATCACCTACCTCTGTAATTACAGTATCTTGCTGGATATCGTAGTTGTAACCATAATGGCATGGTAATGTCATTAAAACATCATGACCGGAACTATTTGTATTATTTTTGACTACATTAATTTCACATGTACTACCAATCAGCTGAATATCAGTACCATTTACAACCGAAGCCACCAAAGAATTATTCACAGGCACGTCGCATGCAAATGGTGGTCTGTAAGCTAGATTATAAAAAAATTTTATAAGCTAACTGAATAAAATGATATTAAAATAAAACACATAAAAAATGTTTAAATCAGATAGTAATTATGCAATTGTAGTCAAGTTCGAATAATTTATGGATTAACTTATTCAATTTATTTATATGCATGGATAGACGGATGGCTGTTTAACGTACAGTGACAAATTAGATAACCTTCAGGACGATAACATAACAAAGTGATATGAACATAAACTCTGCTTTGTATTTGGTTCAGAAAAATATAAAGGACCCTTTAAAAAGGTTAGCGAAAGATACAAAGGGATACTCAAACTCATACGTCAGAAACGAACGGAAAAAGCAATGGCAAAAATAAAAAATAAAACCGATAAACAACACCATACACAGCATTGCATTGAATAATAAAGGTAAATAAACAACATGAACACGCAAAAAAAAATAATAAAAAACCGGATGATCTCAGGTGATAACTCAGGGTAAGCAGACCATGCTTCAGATGTAGCACCCGCCGTGATGCGTATTAAAATATAAATTGGATGATGAGTCCAATTTGGTAGTTTGAGTAGAGGGGCGGTTACGTCAGTTGAATCATATTCGTCGTCATTTGCGAAATATATATTCCATAACCTACTCGTGATGGCGTCCATTAAATTGGGGTAACTTTAAAAGTTTTAAAATTTGAATCATCTTTTAGTTTCATGTTGTTGAAGTGTGATGAAGTCGTACGACGCACTCATGATAAACTATAATACAAAGATATAAGGGTTAATTATGGTGTATATCCTCTATTATAAACTCTTCAGTGTTGCTTGAAAAAAATATAAATTGAAAGACCAAAACTCGTACGAGGTTGAAGAGCATTGAAAACTCAAAATTCTGAACTGTTTTGTCAAACACAGCTTAGACATATTATAAAAATGAAGTCCCTAGGTATGATATGGTATCAATATATCTCTTATAGCTTAAGGCAAATATTTACGCTGAAATATATACAGTCTGATATCTATGAAAACCACCCGTCTTCAACTATGTACTCTTTTTGGCCTTTTAATTAAACATTTTTTGATTCGAGCGTCACTGATGCGTCTTTTGTAGACGGAACGCGCGTCTGACGTAAATATAAAATTGTATTCCTGGTATCTAGGCCAATTTGTCTAAGAAATGACAATATCAACTTTTACGCTTCAAATAAAGGATAACTTTATGATTTTAACCTTAAGTGACTTTCAGTTATATTCTAAAAAAAAGAATATGAACTTACTCAGTTACCAAGGGGGAATACTAAAAAGAAGTATAATTCAAGATGGAGCAATAAATATTTCCAACTTTTGCATTGAAATATTATCTGTAAAATGGCGCAAATGCCCTTGCGAAAATGAAATACAATCTTGTGGTGAAATGAAAGATTCGATTTTGTAAAAAAAAAAAAAGCGAAAATGCTATGCGCCCCATAAAAGAAGTTCAGTGATAAAAAAAGAATTACAAAATTAAAAAAAAAATATACATATATTTATTTAACCTAATACCCCAGTCCCACTAGGCCACGATCGCACTACGATTTGTGTAAAAAATGCAAATTTTGATGATCGTAGTGCGATCGTGTAGATCGCAGTAAGGTCGTATCACGGTCGTGGTGAGGTCTTCAAGATCGTGAAGAGCGTGGCCAACTTTGAACATGTTCAAAACAATCGTGGTGCGGTCGTGGCGAAATCAGGTCGTAGTAGAAGCGTAGTGAGAGCGCACTAAGATCGTAGTAAGATCGCAAAGGTCGCTGTACAATCGTAGCGAGAGCGTGATTCTATTCGGAGAGACTGCGCTACGATCGAACAGCAACGTTAACTCGACCTCACTACGACCATCACGTTCTCACTGCGATCCAACTACGCTTCCACTACGACTATACCACGCTGTTCACGAGCATAGTGCGATTCTACCACGCCCTTGCCGTCCTCATTACGCTCTTCTTACGACCTGACTACGTTCACACTACGACCATCATTCTCATTGTCATTTTCACACAAGGCTCCGTGTTGAAGGCCGTAACTTGGCATATAATGGTTTACTTTTATAAATTGTTACTTGGATGGAGAGTTGTCTCATTGGCACTTATACCACATCTTCCTATATATATTGATACATCTATGTCATCTCTGCTATCGTTCACTAAAATATCGTCATTGAGCTTTATGGACCAGCAATAGGTTGTAATTTAGGTTGGATTGGTCGGTCCCACATCTCTGCTTGATCAGGATTCGTTACTTTGCTCCCTCAGCCTCTACATCAACTCCTACCACCATGTCCACGTGTTCTGGTAGAGAAATCTACGATGTAATCAGAAATAGAAGGAATCGAACTGTAATGATATGGAACACGATGTTGACGTTATTGCTGAGAACGTAGTAAGATCGCGCTATGAACGTAGTATAATCGTGGTAAGAACGTGTTATAATCGCAGTAAGATCGTGTTGCAATCGGATAACTCGTGGTATGGTCGTAGTGAGAACGTGAAGAGCGTAGAAAGATCTTGATAAGTGTAGTGAGGTCGCAGAATAAGCGCGGTGAGAACGTGGTTTAATCGTAGCGGGATCTCTGTAGAAGCGTAGAGAGGACGTAGTAGCATCGTGAAAGCAACGAAAATTTACATTTTCATGCGGCTCATACCGCGACCTCACCACGATCTTAATTTATTTTAGATCGCAGTGAGCGTGGTGCGATCGTGGTCTAGTGGGACTGGGGCTTAACGTTCGAAAAATAATCGAAATATCAAGTTGTCAATAAATAAACTCACCATATACGATATTAAAATTGTATATTTACGCCAGATGCGCGTTTCGTCTAAAAAAGACTCAACAGTGATGCTCGAATAAAAAAAATGTTTTGAAGGCCAAATAAAGTACGAAGTTGAAGAGCATTAAGGACCAAAAGTTCCTAAAAGTTTTGCCAAATACAGCTGAGGAAATCTATTCCTGAGGTAGAAAAGCCTTAGTTTTTCATAAATCCAAAGTTTTGTTAACAGTTAATTTATAACTATGAACATATCAATGATAATGTGATAAATCAAGTTAACACAGAAGTGCATATGGAACTTACCTGCAAAAATATATGCGAGTATTGCATAGGCAGCACCTGTCATTGCTAAAGCAAAATACACACATTGTTGTCTTTGGTAAGGACCAAACCATCCTAGAGACAGCAATATTTTGTCTACGTCGATATTAGCCATATTAACAGTAGTATTACCAATGCATTAAACGTTGTATTGCATCTCAATATACGTGACCAAGCATAAAAAATCCATAATTCCATGTCATGAAAAGTAAACCTGTATTTCATCCCAGGTATATATACTATTTTATACGTAATCATATCTTACAGTAGACAAAAATTAAACGTTCTAGTCGATTCAATGGATGCTTGTAACACCGCCACATTTTTAACCCCGCCACATTCTGTATGTACATTTTATGTGCCTGTTTCAAATGCATTCAGTGGTTTTTTGTTTATTTTTTATACATAAATTAGACTGTTAGTTTTCTCGTTTGAATTGTTTTACATTTTTTATTTCGGTGCTTTTTATAGCTTACTATGCGGTATGAACTTTGATCATTGTTGAAGGTCGTGCGGTGACCTTTAGTTGTCAATTTCTGTATCAATTGATTTCTGTATCAATTGGGCTCTTCTGGAGAGTTGTCTCATTGGCAATTATGCCACATCTTCTTTTTATATTGAAAGTATTCTAGTAAACATTAACAATCCCACAAATATACACCTCAAAACACATCAATTAATAAAAAAACGGACAACTTCAGGACGAAAATAGAAAAACAAATCAACAAAATAAAACATAAAGTCATGAAGACTGAGTAACATTAACCCTTCATACCTGTGAAATCGGCCAGAAAGACTGAGCAACATCAACCCCTTATACCTGTGAAATAAGCAATGAAGACTGAGCAACATAAACACTTTATACCTTTGAAATCAGCAAGAAAGACTGAACACTATTAACCCTTCATACCAGTAAAAACAGTCATAGAGACTGATCGCTGAGCGACATTTACCCTTTATACCTGTGAAATCGACCAGAAAGACTAAGCAACATTAACCTTTCATACCTGTGAAATCGGCCAGAAAGACTGAGCAACATCAAACCTTTATACCTGTAAAATCAGCCAGAAAAAATCAGTAACATTCACCTTTTATACCGGTGAATAATACATAAAATCATAAAGCAACATTAATACTTTATACAAATGAAATGAATCGAATCAAAATTAAATCACCACACAAATCGCTCCGACCAAGCATAAAAAATGAGCAAGTACAGAGATTTAATCTGTATTAGATTGAGTAAATACACATATCAACATCTTTTAACTAGCGATACTGGATGTCAAAGATGTGTTCCTTGCATTGACAAACATATTTGACTGGATTGAGGTAAGTTATTATAATTAGATATTTGCTTCTGATTTTATTTTATTATACTATAGACATGCATTGGGTTGTCTTACTTGTTTATAACCATATTGTAGATCATTAGTTCATAAACAACAAAAGGTAGCAACCCGATCTTACATAATTAAACAAATTGAGTGTGAGTCCCATAAAAAGTCATCAAAGTTTTTTAAACGAAATAAAGTATTTTATATTTACTGCATGAAAATTACAAAATTATCGACAACTAAGTGGTATCGTTTCATTGCTTCATCTCCATGATTCTTTGGGGAAGTGATCTGGTCTTTGTTTTTGGTAAAAATTAATAGAGAAATGAAACAATGAAACAGCATGATCCAAACACAACTCAAGGACTCCATTCTACATGGAAAACCTGCAAAATAGTATGCAAAGTGACATTATATCGAATCTACAGAGCATTAGACGATAGGACATCTTGTAATCGTATCCCGTAAAAGTGGTGTAATAAATTTTTTACTTAGTTATAAGTACGATCAAAATGATTTATATATCATTTATTAATAATGAAAGCTATGCACATATCAGTTAAAAAAAGGTTAATATAGATTTATTGTTCTGTTCAATTCGCTAGAGGTCAATTAAATGCTGTTTCGTTTATCTTCAGACTGTTCATTAATTGTTGGGGTTTTTTTTCTTTTTTTTTCACCATAATATATTTATTGATCAAATCTTGCTCTCTACAAATTTTACCAAGAATCCAAGTTCTCTTGATTTATCCTGTTACACTCCACTGATTATCTATAGAAATATACAGCTGATCCAAGTTATTAACTTATAAAGTTAATAAGCTATGTATAGTTGTCCTATACAGAGACTAGTTAATGCTAAAAATACTTTTAAATTGACAATACCATTGGACATCTTGGTTTATATGTATCTACTCTTTTATTAAATTCATTTTCAAAAATATTAAAGACATCAACAATTTTTGTTCTCTGCTCGGATACATAATATGACGTATAGATAGAAAAACTTAGTACTGTTAATAGATAATTCAAAAAGTAATATTTACTATCTGTGATTTTATATCCAAATACAAGATGTTGCAATTTAATATCAAAATCTGTTTTACTTTTTGTAAAAAGGTCATCGATTTTTTGCCAAAATCTATTCAAATATGTACACTTCAGAAAATAGTGAGCATAATCTTCTTCTTGGTAACAACAATTACACGTATCTGTCTTATTTACTTTCCAATGCAATAACGGTAACTAGTATTTCGTTGGAACAATAAATGTAATAATTTCCATCTAAGTTTCAGGTATAGAAGTGTGATTATTCTCAGTCATTGATATATTCAAAAATAAATTGGTACAATAAATTCATATTAAGAGTTTTTTGTATAAGCAGAATTCTTAGACATTTTTTTTTATCCCGATTGTTTTATAATATAAGAGTTATATAACATTTTATTTGTTAATAATGTAGTTCGATATAATGATTTTTCAATATGATCTTCTTTCTGAATATTAATTGTAGTTTTAACAGAATTTTCTTTTTGAACAACTTGAACCTATTCTGCTGATATATATTTTTTTTTAATTTGTGAAATTTCAGTAAGCCAGTTTATTATGAACTTTAATTTGTTTAAAATGTAGATTTCCGATGATGACATTTTATCATCTTACAGTTATCAAAGGTACCAGGATTATAATTTAATACGCCAGAAGCGCGTTTCGTCTACATAAGACTCATCAGTGACGCTCAGATCAAAATAGTTATACAGCCAAACAAGTACAAAGTTGATCAGCATTGAAAACCAAAAATTCCCAAAAGTTGTACCAAATACGGCTAAGTTAATCTAGTCCTGGGATAAGAAAATCCTTAGTTTTCCGAAAAATTCAAAGTTTTGTAAGATATCATTTATGTAAATCAGATCACTCCTAATCCAGTTCTCAAATATAATTGGTTTATTACCGATATTACTTGTTTTCTAATAACGACAAATGTGTCTGGTTATTTTGCCAGTAAAATTCTAAGACTTTATTACTTCTTTATAAAACGCAAGAATATCTTTAAAATAATATACAGATTTTATATCACTTAAATTCATATTAAATATTGATAAAATTCGGTTTGAAACATTTAAGTATTTTAATGGTACAGGCTTCAAAGTCGCTAGTTAACCATTTACCAATCTATTTACCCATGATGCCTTTTAAGCCACAAAATAACTTATAAAGTTTACCATTTAAAAAAAAAACCTTCTTATATAGACCTATCATTATGTTTCTTTTAATCTTGTCAGGTTTCCCATCCCACATATATTTATAGCTACTGTCTTATTCTTTTAGATTATTTTCTGAAGACAAGAAAAGTAAACAAAGGCAATATTAAAGACCTTATAATTAGGATTTTTCCTAAAATTGAAAGATTTCGTTTTTTTCATATCACAAATAATTTATTCATTATTTCTATTTTACCATTGCAGTTTATTTTTTAGCATTCTTCATTATCATGTACGAAAATCACCCCCAAAGCTTCAATAGGGCTATCTCCCCACTTAATTCCTACAATTTTATCTTTACACGATTTCAATACCCCAATCCAAAGTACCTCTGTTTTATTTCTATTTAACAAGATTTATCGTTTATATAAATATACAGTGTTAATTTCCATTGTTTAACCCAAGCGTACATTTTAGATAAATAAATTGAATGAAAACTACAGTTCCTTATTTGTGCATTGGGATTAAAAATTCGATATGTATCATTACTTTCTTTTGTTTACAACTCTCTCTTGTATGGTCGTACTATTTTAAATATTCAATTGCATGACTGTATCATGTGTTTCCATAAGTTTACCATAGTACTATGGTTGGGTTAAAAATTAATGGTAATCCCTAGTTTTTAGTGTTTTAATGTCTAATCTTAATACCGTTTTAATTTATTGACATATCTGCACGACTCGATTCTCAATTAACAGTGGTAAGATAATCGTTGCAAAGAATCCTGCTCAAACTTTAGTGAAAGACAGGTTTAACTTTGCATTGTTGCGAGAGTTTATATTCTTTGTTGAAGGCAATTGTAGTGACCTGCAATACAAGTACCATTCAATTGAGTTAAGTTATATGTCTTGTGGTTCTGTCTCTGCCCTAGATTTTGCATGTGTAGTGCATCATGACATAAGACATTGTTACGTGTACCATGATGAGCTTTCATGCAGGACTGCTGTGTGTATTTTTTACATGGAACTCTTGATCAGACTTTGACCTTTTGACTCCTGACCTACATGTATGCACGTTGGGTGTGTCATCATGTTGCAGTGTGTTCCTCGGTATATTACCTTGACCTCAAAATATAATTTTCAATTGACCTTGCTTCTGAATATGTGGCATGTAGATGTATTGTCATAAAATGATGAGTCTATTGGCACGAGAAACTTCATGTGAGCTTGACCTTTGCCCTCAATGTAAAACTTGTATATTTTGTTTGAATTAAAGGGAGAATTAACTGTATGATTGGCACTCGTACCACATCTTCTTATATATATATTAGATATATAGATATATTGTCAGTTTTGTGTACCACGATGACCTTTTTCTCAAAATCCGCTTTGTGTTTTTTTTTTTACAAGAATCTCTTGACCAGACTAAGACTTTTTGACTCTTGACCTTTGCATATTGGGTGTGTCTCTTGGTATGATTACCTTGACGTCAAGTCAGGAGTCTGGTTTTTGTTAGTCTTGTATGTTTTTAATTGTACGTTTATTTTATGATTTGGAGTTTGAACTGGTACACATTTTGTTAAGGGCCATCTGAAGCCCGTCTCTGGGTGAGGGATTTTCTCGCTTTGTTGAAGACCCATTAGTGGTCTTTGTCTGCTTTCTGATCTTTTGACATGGTTACTGTCTTTTTTACACATTACACATTTCCATTCTCAATGTTTAAGAATGTTCGGTTCAGATGAAACTAAATCCTTTAATTTCCGTGAAAATCAAGTAAGAAAAATTACTGCTTCAGTAGCACCATGTGCTGCCAGTTGTGATAGATAATGCAAAATGTTTCAATCATTTTACCTTAGATTTCATTTCATGGACATGTAGGTATGGATAGTCTGCTTTTACATATTCAAAATTCACACAGAAGGTATACGCATATCAATAAACTGAACTCAGTGCAAAGAACCTTTAAAGTACACTTAGACAGAGAGCTCAATTTAGTGAAACACTTTGTTAAGTTGGTCACATTTAACTTGAAATATCACTGTCTTTTACCAAACTGCACCGAGATCCTGAAAAAAAATGTGCAAGTTAAGTCTATTAAAAGAAGAATTCAATGGAAGTAAATAAGCGAATTACTGAAATAAATGTAGAATATGTCTATTAACCACAGATGCCCCTGCTTGTGAAAAAATAAGTAAACTTCCACATATAGATGCAGGATTCGCGTAATTTTGACCGTTTTGGGACCATAAGCATTGTGAATAAGTTTCAAAACATTTGGTTGTCCAGGTTGAGGCAAATTAAAGTTAAAGAACGGAAACAACAGATTAAGCAGTGTTCCTATCTCAAGTCTCCGGGTTGGCATTTGTATCATTGGTACTCGTACCACAACTTTTTACATCTAAAAACTCATGAACAGGGCGCCATCGGGACCCAATATCGAACTTAATAGATATCTGTGTAAAGCTAGGTTCACACTGCCGATCAGATCAACTCGATCAAGCCCGATCAAGACAAATTACGTGATCGGGAGACTGGTCTGAATCAATCGACAATGATGTTCGGGATAGTCTACCTTACTCGTCATCGATCTGACTTTCTACCCGAGAGTGTTTGACATGTCAAAAACAATCGAGTAAGGACCGAAAAGCAAGCCACTCGAGAAGAGATCGAGAATTCGATCAAGCCCGATCAAGACAAATTACGTGATCGGGAGACTGGTCTGAATCAATCGACAATGATGTTCGAGATAGTCTACCTTACTCGTCATCGATCTGACTTTCTACCCGTGAGTTTTTGACATGTCAAAAAACAATGGAGTAAGGACCGAAAAGCAAGCCACTCTAGAAGAGATCGAGAATTCGTCGAGTAGCGGTCAAATTGATCGGGAAAGGATCGTGTAGGGATCGAGTTTGGTCGGAATACAAAAAATTTACCGATCAGTACTCGATCATTTCGACCTTTGCTCGACTAATTAAATGTCCGATCATTTACAGATTAACTCGACCAATGTCCGATCTCTTCCAGATCACTGCGACTTCTATATTTATTTTATCCCAGACCAACTCGACTAATAGCCGATCCCTTCTCGACCACATTCGACCACTCTTCGATCTCTACTCGCCCATACACGAGAGCACATGACTGCTACACGATTCTCTAAAAGTGTGTGCAGATCTGATTAACTCTCATAACTCTGTCTCCGCAAAAATATATTGGCAACATCATATTAACCTGTACGAAAATTCCTCTTTGTACAGTACGTGTCTTTACTTTTGTAAGTAAAGGTAACATTTAAAAAAATAGGCAAAAGACACCAACGGATCAATCCGACTCAAAGGTCGAAAACAAAGCGACACAGCCATAGCAAAAAAAGAAAACCGACGAGAAGACAAACAGCAGGCTACATAACATAGAAAACTAAAAACTTAGAAACACATAACCCAACAAAAACCTGGGATGAACTCAGGTGTTCCGTAAGGGAAGAATATCCTGCAATTTTTGCACCGGCGGATTTTTCAAATATGAAAGTAATTGAGCAATAACATTCATTATTAGACTGCTGACGACTAAGTTATCTTTCGGAGTTGGTTTATCGAGCAACGATCAAGATTATATTTACATGTTTTATGGGATATTTTCTGTTTTGTCTGTCCGTATTTTTCGTTTGTCTAGAAATGTTTGTACTAGTATAAAAAAAAAGATGTAGTATAATTGCCAACGAGACAGCTCTTCATGGAACACCAAATGACATAGAAAATGATTAATAACAACTATAGGTCACATTACTCATTTCATTTGAACTTTTTTACGTAATTTCACACAAAAAGGAGACGAAATGTTATTTTATTGGGAGCGAATTTCGTTCTTACGCTAGCGTTACAAACAGTTCAGTGTGCACACATTTTGATCATTTGTTTCTAAAAATGGAAAACAACACGTTTTATAATTTATTGCGTCCGAAGCGCTTTTCTGGATTTACCTTCATCAGGAACGCTCAAAGCCAAACATTTGAAATCCGAAGATGTATAAGTACCGAAAATCGTTGAAGAGCTTTATGTAAAAAAACCCTAAAATAAATAGCCAAATTCATCTAAAGCCAACTTTGCCTGAGGGAGTTGCAACCTTAGTTTCATAATAATTTCAAAATTTATAAACAGACAATTTTAACATACTTTTGCAAAGTTTGCATAAACCTATTTCCCCGCGTAATAAGTTCAAATAACAACACACTGTGCATGCGTTTTTGACAGTTCAAACAGGGTCAGCAAACACTGCTTAAACGATGCATTTGTTCCTACTTATGTAACGTTAAACAATCTATAACAACGTTTACTTAACTTTGGTTAGAAAGAAATGCACTCTTGATCTCTTGATAGATATATGTAAAGTTGTAAACAGTTTCAGAAAAGGTATCACTCCAGGGGATTGAAATTCTACTTTGGGTCAAATTTTGGGGTAATATGTCACATCTTTGCCCTCTTTTTGCAATATGTTTAAGCAAATACATGCAGGTTGTTGCCATACAGAAAAAAGAAAATAAGTATCTTTAACCATTCAACTACCAGTCAGGATCCTACTTCGTCAAAATTATCTCCCCATTACGCCAGTTCATTTTCACAATCGTAAAAATGGAAGCCATTGTAGCGATGACGCGCTACCAATTTTGCTCTTGGAAACCGATAAATTTATCCACATTGCACCAATACGATCCTTATATGTTAGTTATATTTTAAAAGCCAATGTATCAACTAGCTAATGAGCAGCAGTTAATGATATTGTCTGCATTGATTCAACTTAAAACTATTGTCTGATCGGTTGTTAGGTGGAATTTTCGAAAAATTATAAACATTTAAAAAAAATCTAATTAAATATTTCGTGGAAGGGCAGACTAGATTTTTTTAGTGGTTGAAGACTATAAACCCTAGGTATCACACACAAAAAATTAAAATTTTTCGAAGATATGCATTTTCATCATCCAACTTGTAAGACTGTCGTCAAGTACTTTCAGTAAAAAAGTAGCTATTCGAACACACCTTCCCTGTTTTTGTGACTCATTAGATAGGTATTTCACTTGACCCATATATTTCATCTTTTAGTACTGTTATTTTTTTGTGTTATAAAGTCAACCTGTAGCTTTAATATATAAAAATGATAGAATCTGAAGTGAGACGATGTATGAAATATTCTTACTGTGAACGATATCAAGACAAAATACTCAACTCAAACACGCCCTAACATAAAAAGGTGCACTCGATTTTCTCTTTTCGATACAATTGTTACCTATTTTTTGGAATTTTTTCTTCAGTCCCATAATGGAAGGGCAGACACGAAAATTACTGAACTAATAGATTGATATCTTTTCCGTCCGTGGTAATTTTTTCAAAAAAATCGGAGGTTATGCATTTTTGTCATCCAACTTGAAAGATACCCATGTCGTCGACTTGATATCTAATTGTTCTGCTTAACTATGTACTAGATAAATTGAAAACCTATGCAAATGGTGTTTTTGAAATAAAACACCTCGTAATTGAGAAGAAAATTGCAGTTTTGTTTGTTCCTACGGTTCCTTATTTGTGCATTGGGATTAAAAATTCGATATGTATCATTACTTTCTTTTGTTTACAACTCTCTCTTGTATGGTCGTACTATTTTAAATATTCAATTGCATGACTGTATCATGTGTTTCCATAAGTTTACCATAGTACTATGGTTGGGTTAAAAATTAATGGTAATCCCTAGTTTTTAGTGTTTTAATGTCTAATCTTAATACCGTTTTAATTTATTGACATATCTGCACGACTCGATTCTCAATTAACAGTGGTAAGATAATCGTTGCAAAGAATCCTGCTCAAACTTTAGTGAAAGACAGGTTTAACTTTGCATTGTTGCGAGAGTTTATATTCTTTGTTGAAGGCAATTGTAGTGACCTGCAATACAAGTACCATTCAATTGAGTTAAGTTATATGTCTTGTGGTTCTGTCTCTGCCCTAGATTTTGCATGTGTAGTGCATCATGACATAAGACATTGTTACGTGTACCATGATGAGCTTTCATGCAGGACTGCTGTGTGTATTTTTTACATGGAACTCTTGATCAGACTTTGACCTTTTGACTCCTGACCTACATGTATGCACGTTGGGTGTGTCATCATGTTGCAGTGTGTTCCTCGGTATATTACCTTGACCTCAAAATATAATTTTCAATTGACCTTGCTTCTGAATATGTGGCATGTAGATGTATTGTCATAAAATGATGAGTCTATTGGCACGAGAAACTTCATGTGAGCTTGACCTTTGCCCTCAATGTAAAACTTGTATATTTTGTTTGAATTAAAGGGAGAATTAACTGTATGATTGGCACTCGTACCACATCTTCTTATATATATATTAGATATATAGATATATTGTCAGTTTTGTGTACCACGATGACCTTTTTCTCAAAATCCGCTTTGTGTTTTTTTTTTTACAAGAATCTCTTGACCAGACTAAGACTTTTTGACTCTTGACCTTTGCATATTGGGTGTGTCTCTTGGTATGATTACCTTGACGTCAAGTCAGGAGTCTGGTTTTTGTTAGTCTTGTATGTTTTTAATTGTACGTTTATTTTATGATTTGGAGTTTGAACTGGTACACATTTTGTTAAGGGCCATCTGAAGCCCGTCTCTGGGTGAGGGATTTTCTCGCTTTGTTGAAGACCCATTAGTGGTCTTTGTCTGCTTTCTGATCTTTTGACATGGTTACTGTCTTTTTTACACATTACACATTTCCATTCTCAATGTTTAAGAATGTTCGGTTCAGATGAAACTAAATCCTTTAATTTCCGTGAAAATCAAGTAAGAAAAATTACTGCTTCAGTAGCACCATGTGCTGCCAGTTGTGATAGATAATGCAAAATGTTTCAATCATTTTACCTTAGATTTCATTTCATGGACATGTAGGTATGGATAGTCTGCTTTTACATATTCAAAATTCACACAGAAGGTATACGCATATCAATAAACTGAACTCAGTGCAAAGAACCTTTAAAGTACACTTAGACAGAGAGCTCAATTTAGTGAAACACTTTGTTAAGTTGGTCACATTTAACTTGAAATATCACTGTCTTTTACCAAACTGCACCGAGATCCTGAAAAAAAATGTGCAAGTTAAGTCTATTAAAAGAAGAATTCAATGGAAGTAAATAAGCGAATTACTGAAATAAATGTAGAATATGTCTATTAACCACAGATGCCCCTGCTTGTGAAAAAATAAGTAAACTTCCACATATAGATGCAGGATTCGCGTAATTTTGACCGTTTTGGGACCATAAGCATTGTGAATAAGTTTCAAAACATTTGGTTGTCCAGGTTGAGGCAAATTAAAGTTAAAGAACGGAAACAACAGATTAAGCAGTGTTCCTATCTCAAGTCTCCGGGTTGGCATTTGTATCATTGGTACTCGTACCACAACTTTTTACATCTAAAAACTCATGAACAGGGCGCCATCGGGACCCAATATCGAACTTAATAGATATCTGTGTAAAGCTAGGTTCACACTGCCGATCAGATCAACTCGATCAAGCCCGATCAAGACAAATTACGTGATCGGGAGACTGGTCTGAATCAATCGACAATGATGTTCGGGATAGTCTACCTTACTCGTCATCGATCTGACTTTCTACCCGAGAGTGTTTGACATGTCAAAAACAATCGAGTAAGGACCGAAAAGCAAGCCACTCGAGAAGAGATCGAGAATTCGATCAAGCCCGATCAAGACAAATTACGTGATCGGGAGACTGGTCTGAATCAATCGACAATGATGTTCGAGATAGTCTACCTTACTCGTCATCGATCTGACTTTCTACCCGTGAGTTTTTGACATGTCAAAAAACAATGGAGTAAGGACCGAAAAGCAAGCCACTCTAGAAGAGATCGAGAATTCGTCGAGTAGCGGTCAAATTGATCGGGAAAGGATCGTGTAGGGATCGAGTTTGGTCGGAATACAAAAAATTTACCGATCAGTACTCGATCATTTCGACCTTTGCTCGACTAATTAAATGTCCGATCATTTACAGATTAACTCGACCAATGTCCGATCTCTTCCAGATCACTGCGACTTCTATATTTATTTTATCCCAGACCAACTCGACTAATAGCCGATCCCTTCTCGACCACATTCGACCACTCTTCGATCTCTACTCGCCCATACACGAGAGCACATGACTGCTACACGATTCTCTAAAAGTGTGTGCAGATCTGATTAACTCTCATAACTCTGTCTCCGCAAAAATATATTGGCAACATCATATTAACCTGTACGAAAATTCCTCTTTGTACAGTACGTGTCTTTACTTTTGTAAGTAAAGGTAACATTTAAAAAAATAGGCAAAAGACACCAACGGATCAATCCGACTCAAAGGTCGAAAACAAAGCGACACAGCCATAGCAAAAAAAGAAAACCGACGAGAAGACAAACAGCAGGCTACATAACATAGAAAACTAAAAACTTAGAAACACATAACCCAACAAAAACCTGGGATGAACTCAGGTGTTCCGTAAGGGAAGAATATCCTGCAATTTTTGCACCGGCGGATTTTTCAAATATGAAAGTAATTGAGCAATAACATTCATTATTAGACTGCTGACGACTAAGTTATCTTTCGGAGTTGGTTTATCGAGCAACGATCAAGATTATATTTACATGTTTTATGGGATATTTTCTGTTTTGTCTGTCCGTATTTTTCGTTTGTCTAGAAATGTTTGTACTAGTATAAAAAAAAAGATGTAGTATAATTGCCAACGAGACAGCTCTTCATGGAACACCAAATGACATAGAAAATGATTAATAACAACTATAGGTCACATTACTCATTTCATTTGAACTTTTTTACGTAATTTCACACAAAAAGGAGACGAAATGTTATTTTATTGGGAGCGAATTTCGTTCTTACGCTAGCGTTACAAACAGTTCAGTGTGCACACATTTTGATCATTTGTTTCTAAAAATGGAAAACAACACGTTTTATAATTTATTGCGTCCGAAGCGCTTTTCTGGATTTACCTTCATCAGGAACGCTCAAAGCCAAACATTTGAAATCCGAAGATGTATAAGTACCGAAAATCGTTGAAGAGCTTTATGTAAAAAAACCCTAAAATAAATAGCCAAATTCATCTAAAGCCAACTTTGCCTGAGGGAGTTGCAACCTTAGTTTCATAATAATTTCAAAATTTATAAACAGACAATTTTAACATACTTTTGCAAAGTTTGCATAAACCTATTTCCCCGCGTAATAAGTTCAAATAACAACACACTGTGCATGCGTTTTTGACAGTTCAAACAGGGTCAGCAAACACTGCTTAAACGATGCATTTGTTCCTACTTATGTAACGTTAAACAATCTATAACAACGTTTACTTAACTTTGGTTAGAAAGAAATGCACTCTTGATCTCTTGATAGATATATGTAAAGTTGTAAACAGTTTCAGAAAAGGTATCACTCCAGGGGATTGAAATTCTACTTTGGGTCAAATTTTGGGGTAATATGTCACATCTTTGCCCTCTTTTTGCAATATGTTTAAGCAAATACATGCAGGTTGTTGCCATACAGAAAAAAGAAAATAAGTATCTTTAACCATTCAACTACCAGTCAGGATCCTACTTCGTCAAAATTATCTCCCCATTACGCCAGTTCATTTTCACAATCGTAAAAATGGAAGCCATTGTAGCGATGACGCGCTACCAATTTTGCTCTTGGAAACCGATAAATTTATCCACATTGCACCAATACGATCCTTATATGTTAGTTATATTTTAAAAGCCAATGTATCAACTAGCTAATGAGCAGCAGTTAATGATATTGTCTGCATTGATTCAACTTAAAACTATTGTCTGATCGGTTGTTAGGTGGAATTTTCGAAAAATTATAAACATTTAAAAAAAATCTAATTAAATATTTCGTGGAAGGGCAGACTAGATTTTTTTAGTGGTTGAAGACTATAAACCCTAGTTATCACACACAAAAAATTAAAAATTTTCGAAGATATGCATTTTCATCATCCAACTTGTAAGACTGTCGTCAAGTACTTTCAGTAAAAAAGTAGCTATTCGAACACACCTTCCCTGTTTTTGTGACTCATTAGATAGGTATTTCACTTGACCCATATATTTCATCTTTTAGTACTGTTATTTTTTTGTGTTATAAAGTCAACCTGTAGCTTTAATATATAAAAATGATAGAATCTGAAGTGAGACGATGTATGAAATATTCTTACTGTGAACGATATCAAGACAAAATACTCAACTCAAACACGCCCTAACATAAAAAGGTGCACTCGATTTTCTCTTTTCGATACAATTGTTACCTATTTTTTGGAATTTTTTCTTCAGTCCCATAATGGAAGGGCAGACACGAAAATTACTGAACTAATAGATTGATATCTTTTCCGTCCGTGGTAATTTTTTCAAAAAAATCGGAGGTTATGCATTTTTGTCATCCAACTTGAAAGATACCCATGTCGTCGACTTGATATCTAATTGTTCTGCTTAACTATGTACTAGATAAATTGAAAACCTATGCAAATGGTGTTTTTGAAATAAAACACCTCGTAATTGAGAAGAAAATTGCAGTTTTGTTTGTTTCTATTAACTTTTTAAAAATTTGTCACTATTGTAAACAATACAGTAAACATTTATCGCCTTCTCTAATAGAGAGCTTCGATTCTTTTGTTCTATTTCAACCTGGTTTCCGACTGCTACTGGATATCAAATCTATGAAAAATACTAATAACATACTTATGCACGTATATTACACAAACAGTATGCTTTATTTGTAAGATAGCAAGGAAAAGGGAATGGTAAAGTTTATGTATCTTGCTATCTAACATAAGTAATAATCCAGTGACAAATCTCATTTTGTGGTGTCATTTCCAAAAAAGAGCAATACAACTATCATTACATATCAGTGTCCACTACAAGGAAGTTTTTATAAGCATTGGGTTCCTCTTTGTTAAGTTAGTGCAAGTCTCCCATACTGCCAAACTGTGGTCGGCGTGTCAGCCACTGCCTCATCTAGATTTCTCGGCGCCCGTTGCTGTCTACACCTTCTTGTTCGTCTTCTTTTACGCTTTAAGCTCCGTTACAGCTATTAATCTGTCTCTTTGAGCTCTTATCACCTTGCCCACAAATCCAATTGCTTTATTTCTATATAGATATTTTAAATAAAATTGAGAATGGAAATGGTGAATGTGCCAAAGAGACAACAACCCGACCATAGAGCAGACTAAATATATGATTTTACTCGGACCTTCTACTGAATATAACCAAATGTATACGTAAAATGTGTCCATGGAACTGTGTTTTATGGTAATAGGCATTGTGTATACGGCGTTTCATAAAATTTGGTTGAGGCAAAATAAAATTAGAGAACGAAAACTAATATTGTTGGGACATACGCACATACGTACGGACGGACAAGGGTGACACGTGATGCTCACTCCGAAGCGTCGGGGAACAAAAGTTTCGGACGTTTTTATACTAAAATTGTGCATACCCGACCAATTCCCGATTATCCCTACGACCCATATACGATCAGGTCGATCTGGTCTGGTCAAGATCAAACTGAGATCGTGAAAAATTTGATTTGGTCTAGCTAGTCGAGTAAAGATCGTGTAAAGATCGTGAATTGATCGGAAAAGTATTCATTTTGTTGTCTGGATGGAGTCCTGATTGGGTCGTGAATTGTCGAGTTAAGGTCGTGTACAGTCGGAAGGCGGTCCGGTAGAAGTCGTAAACACGCCCGATCAAGAATTTGGTTGAGCTTGGTCGTGAAAATTTGGACAATCGGGTTCATCGAGTTGATCTGATTCATCGAGTTGATCTGATCGGCAGTGTGAACCTAGCTTAAAGCTAGATTCACACTGCCGATCAGTTCAAGCCCGATCAAGACAAATTACGTGATCGGGAGACTGGTCTGACTCAATTGACAAGAATGTTCGGGATAGTCTACCTTGCTCGTCATCGATCTGACTTTCTACCCGAGAGTTTTTGACATGTCTTTTATTTGTAAGAAAGCAAGGAAATGGGAGTGGTAAAGTTTATGTATATTGCTATCTAACATAAGTACTAATCGAGTGACAAATCTCATTTTGTGGTGTCATTTCCAAAAAAAAGCAATAAAACTACCATTACATATCAGTGTCCACTATGAGGAAGTTTTTATAAGCATTGGGTTCCTTTTTATTGAGTTAGACCAAGTCTCTCAAACTGCCCACACATCGATCGTCGTGTCAGCCACTGTCTCACCTAGATTTCACGGCGCCTGATGACGTCTACACCATCTTCTTCATCTTCTATGCACTCTAAAAGCTCCGTCACAGCTATTAACCTGTCTCTCTGAGCTCTTACCAATTTGCCCACAAATCCAACTGCTTTATTTCTATGTAGATATTTTAAAAGTATGATTTTACTCGGACCTTCTACTGAACATACACAGGCACTTGTTTCTATCCATTGGAAGACCCACTATCAACGGCACTTGTTTCTATCCATTGGAAGTCCCACTATCAACGGCACTTGTTTCTATCCATTGGAAGTCCCACTATCAACGGCACTTGTTTCTATCCATTGGAAGACCCACTATCAACGTATATTTACGAGAAGGTACCCAACTACTGTTTCACCTCTCCGCTTAAAACCCTTATTTCTCTGTCAATTCAGTCGCAAATGTTTTGTTCCATACACCATTCGATTCATGAAAAGTTTATCTTTCAGATGATATGCATTGTATTTACCCTTTCATTGACAAATCTTGTGCACTGGGGGTAAGGGGTACTCTAAGGGTAAATACAATGCATAATCAGCCTATTAGTATAATAAAGTATAAACTAACATCGGGAATGGGTATGACAACAGTTCGGGTGTCTTTCATCCTCCAGTGAATGGACTATATCAACTTTATGCATCAATTGCAGTTGATGGAAATGATGCAGTTCATGCCTTTTTGGAAAAAAAATGGTCAACCATTATGCGCTTGTACTGCAGTTCACTATAGTACCGGATCATGCATGGTTATTATTTCACTTGTAGAGGGAGACACAGTTTGGATGAGGGAAGTATTCGGAACACATGTAAGAGCAGGAAAATTGTCGACATTTACAGGACTTCTGCCGGAAAGCTCAAACTAGACTACTGAATAAAAGCACGATTTTAAGTATTTTATTCTGTTTTCTTTTTCAAAATAGGACATATTGTAACCGCTTCAGGTCTTAATTTTATAAACAGCTCGTTATTCTCAATATAATGCCATTTTCTATCGTTCTCGTCTCTTCGATATGAAGAGACGGAATTTGAAAATGTTAGGCTGTATTTGCCTCTAATCATACTTTATGGTCCATTTTAATGACAATTAAGAACATGTGCTCTTAGGATAACATGCGCCGCTCGCACTATGACATTACCATATTCAGCGAACAACGCAATCAGTGTCAAAACCTTTAGTTGACATACATATGAAATAGTTGACTCACATTTACATGTTTTTTAATTTTTAAGTTGGTGTAACCAAAAGACAAACCTACGTTGAAAACAAAACTGATATGGACGAAGTACAGACACACGGACCGAAAAACACAACGTCCATAAAACAGTGTATTTGAGACATAAAAAGCTATATCGCTGTAATAGAATTAATTTAAAGATAAAAAATGCGTTGTCGGTAATGAAAAATAAACAGACTGAGTTATGATCCATTTGGCCAAATAAAATATCACTTTTAATATTTCAAAATGAATTACTATGATGTAAAACTATAGCATCTCCACCATGAAACTGTGCATATTATCTATACGCGTCTTCAAAACAACAGGGCCTGTTGAGAGTCTGTTTTTACTTTTAAGGACCATTTCTTATTGTTCTTTGTTCAACTCCTCGACTTCAGCAAATGTTTGTGGACGAGGTTTATTTCTCGTCTCTGGTAACAACACACTAAGTAATGAAACGGCAAGACAGCACACTCCAAATACTACAGCGGGACCCAATTCAACATGCACAGCCTGCAAAACAATGAACAAATTCACTTTTAACTAATGTGTATATTACGTATAGATATCCATGAATGTGTTCACCAAAGTATAAAAAATACCACCCCAGAAACGTCAGAAAAACTAGAGGATACATCATGGCTTCCCGTTCTTTCAACTTTTACTGTAATATTTTAATGGTAGATGGAACTTTGAATGTTCCATTTTTGGCCATGGCGGCTTTGTTAGTTGGTATCTAAGACTAAAATATCAATTAGTACATAAATCAAGATCTTAGTGCCAAATCATCCATCTCACCCCTAAGCCGGGACAGTGGTGTAACAGTACAACATAAGAAAAACTATACAAATCAGCTTGAAAGGGCTTAACCTATCATATAACAAAGCAAAACATAAATAACAAGATCACAAAAGACACAAAGTACAGATCAGGGTTATTATTTTTTGTATACATTATTTATTTATCATTATTGCAATAATACTTATATTAAAGTTGTCTTTCTTCTCGGGTATTTATTTCTCCCATTTGTCTTTTATTATGATTAGCTATCGTAGCCCCAATGGTCAAGTTAGCTTATTTCATCACTTGTCGTCCATAGTAATCGATCGTCGACTCGTCGTCCGTTAACTTCTCCTCTGAAAATACTGTGTCAAATTTAACAAAACTTGGCAAAAAGTAAAATCACAAAAATACTGAACTTAGAGGAAAATAAATTCGGAAAGTCCATAATCACATGGCAAAATCAAATAACAAAACGCATCAAAAACGAATGGACAAGAACTGTCATATTCCTGACTTGGTACAGGCATTTTCAAATGTAGAAAATGATAGATTTAACCTGGTTTTATAGCGCTAACCCTCTCACTTTGATGACAGTCTCATCAAATTCCGTTATATTTACATTGATGCGTTAACTAAACAGACACAATAAATGAAATAGTCAAAATATGGGTACATCACTCATCATCGTATAACAATTTTAAAAGGAACAATTTAACAGAACACAAAAACATCGATCTACAAACACATTCATTGATTTGTGTGTCTGACGTCAGAAAATTGTATACGTCAAATAGATTTGTCGTTCAATGTGCATACAAACAATTTTAAAATTTACCTAGGCAATGTTAGCATACAGGGTTAAAAAATAGGCAATGTTAGCATACAGGGTTAAAAAATCAAAAGTATGTAAGAATAAATTTCAGAAATAGACCGAGATTTAAACTAAAGTTACAGTCAGGATTCTACTTCGTCAAAATTATCTCTCCATTACGCCAGTTCATTTTTACAATCGTAGAAATGGAAGCCATTGTAGGGATGACGCGCTACCAATTTTGCTCTTGGAAACCGATAAATTTATCCACATTGCACCATTACGATCCTTATGTGTCAGTTGTATTTTAAAAGACAAATGTATCAACTAGCTAATGAGCATCAGTTAATAATCTTGTCTGCATTGATTCAACATAAAACTATTGTCTGATCGGTTGTCAGGTGGAATTTTCGAAAACTCATAAACATTTAAAAAACTTCTAATTAAATATTTCGTGGAAGGGCAGACTAGATTTTTTTAGTGTATGAAGACTATAAACCCTAGTTATCGCACACAAAAAAATAGAAATTTTCGAAGATATGCATTTTCATCATCCAACTTGAAAGACTGTCGTCAAGTACTTTCAGTAAAAAAATAGCTATTCGAACACACTTTCTCTGTTTTTGTGACTCATCAGATAGGTATTTTACTTGACCAATATATTTCATCTTTTAGTACTGTGATTTTTTTGTGTTATAAAGTCAACCTGTAGCTTTAATATATAAAAATGATAGAATCTGAAGCGAGACGATGTATAAAATATTCTTACTTTGTACGATATCGAGACAAAATACTCAACTCAAACACGCCCTAACATAAAAAGGTGCACTCGATTTTCTCTTTTCGATACAATTGTTACCCATTTTTTGGAATTTTTTCTTCAGTCACATAATGGAAGGGCAGACTCGAATATTACTGAACTAATATATTGATATGTTTTCCGTCCGTGGTAATCAAAAAAAATCGGAGGTTATGCATTTTCTTCATCCAACTTGAAAGATACCCATGTCGTCGACTTGATATCTAATTGTTCTGCTTAACTATGTACTAGATAAATTGAAAACATATGCAAATGGTGTTTTTAAAATAAAACACCTCGTTATTGAGAAGAAAATTGCAATTTTGTTTGTTTCTATTAACTTTAAAAAAATTTGTCACTATAGTAAACAATACAGTAAACAATTATCTAACAAAGAGCTTCGATTCTTTTGTTCTATTTCAACCTGGTTTCCGACTGTTATATATAGAATTTATAAGAATCCACAAATAGTTAATTCCACTACGCGATTGAATGATTTTGACGTTTGTGGTTCAACGTATATTGTAATTCAGAATAGAAATATATCATAATGACATAAAGTAGAACAATATCATACTGACGGGATCTTTTAAAGCACAGAGTCACGTTATAAGAACCAAAGAAATACAAAACACTCAAAGCTGTGGTATCTAGTTTAAAACTGTGTCCGATAATCCTGATTGATAATTTGTTTTATAGTTGTTATGAACTCTGAACTAACTACTCTCAGATTGTACTCTTTTTGTGTGTGAGTATGTGTATAAATAACCTGCCAAGTTCTGTTTGAGTTTTTGTTTTATGTTTTCTGCTTTGTATCGATCATATGAGTTAAGACATTTCCAACTGATTTTTAGAGTTTTATATTGTACACCACTGTCCCAGGTTATGGTGAATGTTTAGCGTAAGAAAACGAAAATAACCCCGCCACATTCTGTTTGAGCCTTTTAAAGTCAGGAACCTGTTATTTAATGTTTGTTGTTTGTTGCTGCATATCATATTTGTACACCCGAGCATTGTTTTGTACATTAAACAGGTTGTTAGGTTTATTTTTTTTGTCTGATTTTTTTCATTTCGGGACCTTTTATAGCTGACTATGCGATATGGGTTCGTTTTTAAAGGCTTACGATGACGTATAGTTTTTAACTTCTATGTTTTTGGTCTCTAGATGAGAGGTGTCTCATTGGAAATCATACCATATCTTCTTAATGACAACTTATGTAATTGAAAAAGGAAAAATGTATTTTGGCTTTAACAATTAAACCTGCAATAGAACAATGGTGTTAAGGATTGTTTTCAAGAAAATCATATCAATCTAATTGAGTAAAATTTTATTGCGTATAATTTGTTTTATGACACATCTTTTTCTGAAACAATAACAATTTTTTCATTTAAAGTAGATCACCATTTAATGATCGCCATTCTCCCTTCGACATTTATGAATATTGTATAGCGTCGTATATCGAAGTCAGTTGATTACGAATGAGGTGTTCCAAATAACTTGCTTTTCAAATACTAGTATCTACTTTGCTGTACAGATGGACAAGAATTAAAGAATAAAGTAGATACGAAAAATGACGAGAACGGAGCAAGGATTCCACCAATATGAGCCGCTGATGTCACAAGAGCTACACCTGTATTCTTTTAATAAAAAAAAATGGAACATGCCATATTATATAACTCTAATTTGAGCCCTCATAGACCCATTAAAGACGACGCAAATAAATGTTGAAAAGGTAAAAGAGCTAGAACGGAAAAAAAGTACCTCGTGTTTAGGTTCATTGAACTTTCTTTACAAAATTAATCCATACAAAGGAGACATCATATGGTCGAATACAAGTGGTACTACGTGCACTTTATGACAATACACCGGACACTTGTGATTATATCATCAAGTATGAAAGAAATTGTTAACAATATCTTAATTATGTAAATCATTGAATCGGCCAGAAAGTCCATTTAAATGACGACCTTGATATCAAATAATCTTTAAAAAAATGGTAAGTTTTGCTTAAGATATCATTTATGATGTGTGTATAATAGATCTATCAGTCATCGTTTATTTATGTGCTTTTGTTAAATTTTTTCTGCTTTTGTATCTATATAAAAAATAATTCAAGCCTTTTTCAACATATTGTTTTTATATTTTTCGCCACTGTACATGTCCGAGGCTAGGGAAGGGTATGTGCCATCATCATATTTAACCCTGACATATTCTGTATGTGCCTAGTCATGCTGTCCCAAGTAAGAAGCATGTAATTGAATGGTAGTTGTTTTCGCTGTTTTAACTGTAGCAGGAACGCTCAAACCAAATCATTTTAAAGTCTGCGACGTTAGGAACTACCGATAATGGCGATTGAAAATATTTTACATAAGAGTTACCTCCCGTTTACTATACAATTTACCTACATGTAAAACGGTTGAAACACACATGATTCCATTTCAAATGGTAATCTAATATCATGTAAGCCTCAACATTGGTATTTGTCATCTCGTATAGTTCACATATTTGATATGATGTCTTATTCATATTTTGATTCCAAGTCAGACACCTATTGCAAACTACTAGTAAGGTTGTTCTTTTAGACACATATGTCTGCTCACTCCCTTGCTCATCATAGCAAAGCGATATACAGTCCTTGGATGGTGTAAACTTCCCACTAACACCATACACCATTACACCATACATCATACACCATTACACCATACACCTTGTACCATTACATCATACACGTTACACCTTTGCACCATACACCTTACACATTACACCATACACCATTCCCCATTCTATCTGCACGATCCAAAATTACCAATAATGCAATTAAATTTCAAATATTAAGATTATTATTATGGTTTATGTCTACAATTCGAAAAAAAAATAAATAAAAAGAACTTCGTTTTCAACCAATGAAATGTCGTACACCATCATTCACACCATTCCCGATCGCACGTTACACAATCACACCATTCCTCAAACACCATTACACCATTCCCCTTACACCATACACCATAGCACCATACACCTTACACCATTGCACCATATGCCATACACCATTACACCATACACGTTTTTTGGGAAGTTTACACCATCCAAGGGCTGTATGCTATTTATTTCTATATGGTTTATAACAATTCTGTTTTATCTTGGTCAATAAGTGGAGTTAAGAGAATACGCGTGTTTATACCAAAATGTTTATATATATACATAGATAGATTTCCAAATTATTGTGAAACGATCAAAGAAGCCTTTTGGAGTTTTAGGGAATGGATACAAAGAGAGACGCGAGACTTACCTGAGGTTAGAAGGATATGTTTCTGGTTTGTAGACATATAACATAAACATTACTGCGCCAATTCCTACTTTTCCGAAGAAGCTACAAGCCACTGCAGCATACTGGAACGACTTGTTCATATCTAAACATTCATTAAAACAATAAATGTCTTTCAGTTCAGATTATTTAGTCTTTTTACGGAATCTAAAGATTATCTCTGTATATTACCTGGCGTACCTATTTAACAGGTATTAAACAAGTGTCTCAATGGCTCTTAATTTGCTGCAGTGAAAATATAGATAAAAAAGACAAAATATACCAGAGCAGAGGATGAAAATAATTCTTATTACATCATAAAAGAAAACAATGATCTTTATTTCAGATTTGCATACAAAGATGGACCATATTTAATAAACAAGAGCAACAGTAGTATACCGTTGTTCAAAAGTTATAAATAATTGAAAGAAATCAAATCCGGGTAAGAAACTAAAACCGAGGGAAACACATCAACTATAAGAGGAAAACAACACGACAACAAAAACACTGAAATGCAACATAAAAAACGACAAAGCAACACACAGAGAAACGAACTAAAATGTATAAGATCACAACTGCCATTTTCCTGACTTGGTACAGGGAATTTTAAGACAACATGGTGAGTTGAACCTGGTTTTGTTGATAGCCAAACTTCGCTCTTGTATCACTAAAATGACAACATTACATGACAGGAATACACTCAGTACAAATGAATGCAAGAACATTCAGGACAGAGAAATACACAAATAAACACTACAATAGAACATTTCGACATGCTTACCACAGAATTACAACGAACACATAAAAGAACATAGGACAGCACACCAAAACAGCACAACAGAAACACTAACTGTCTTTCACAAAACTGTATCAACGCCACAAAAGTGACGTCACAGGTAAATTTCTAAAAATTTGATATAATTTTAAGATTATGTTTTAATGTTAGTAATGAGATAATCAATTGTATTATCTAGCTTTGTCGGTATTTCTTCTAAATAAAACTGTAAAACAAATGAATCGTGTTCATATAATTGCTTCAAACTAAAATCATATAAATAAATGGATGATTAATTATCTTAACTTTTACATACAAATAGAAGAAATAAAATTACAACTACAAACTAAAAGACATTTAACAATATCCGATCAGAATTACAAATTCAACATCATAACTAAATACACGACTGTTGGATAAACAAATACCGTGACACGTCTTATACATGTAGCAATGCGAATTCAAAGCAAAACAGTCATATTTTGGAATAGGTGATGTTCGGTACATAAAAGACGAGACGACGTAAATAGTAAACCACAGTCTAAGACGTGGTAAAAATGTCCTTAACATTTGGTTTTATTATGAGCTGTTACTATCATGACTTTGTATACTAACCTTCCAGATAGAACAATAATGCAGAAATTAGCAAAGGTATACCTGCCATCAGTTGAAATATAACTAAAACCTTTCGTCTGTTTTGTCTAAAAATGAGAAAAAGAGGAGGTTGTATCCTTTTTAAGTATGAAATAAATGTTCAATTTATACATTCGAGTAACGCTTCTGTATGATTTGTTTAGAACAGAGGCAACGTAGATGTTATGATAAAATAACACTTACCTAGATATGAATATCCAATACAAAATGATTGACGGTACGTCTAAAATACCACTAATGAAAAAAAAAGACATCAGACTTGAAGCGTATAATAATTTCTCAATTTGGATAATAATTTTAACAAAATACGACCCCAAAAATGCAGGTAAAAGTTCAATATAAAATTTAATATTCAATCACTGTTATTTAATATGTAATTTGTAAAACGGATCGATTCATTTGATTTGAATCACATAACCGATATGTGGACAAATTGATGATGCACACAAGGCCTGTTGCCAAGTGCATTATTCTCCACGAATAGAAGTGTAGAAGGTAATCAATGGGAGCAATAGACGTCGCACTAAATGCCCAATTAAATCCATCAAATACACCCATGTATACGCGGAATTTCCTAGGAACCATCTCATAGACATAGACATACATAGCTAAAGAAGAGATAATAAATACATGTTATTAGTTTGTAACCAGAATTATACACATTGTTTCAATATGAATCAAAATAAGTAAAATAAATAAACTACGAGTTAGATCAAAAGTACAATATTAAACTTATTAATTTAGATCTCACATTGGTATTTATTTGTCTTTTCACGACATATGACATAAACACTTAAAGAAAAGGTTTGTGTGCAAGTGAATCTGGTTAAATCACACAACGTGATTTATCTGTTTGTCATGGTTATTGGACTTTATGTTGTTTGCCATTATGTTTTTTTAGGAGTCGATCGTTACACGACTGATGCCATATGTGAAGCGGTATCTGCGTACCATTACGGACCACACAAGAGATAACCCCTAGTGTTTGGTAATATTCGTTTCGCTCAGTCTTTTTTTCTATGTTGTGTTTTGTGTACTATTGTTTGTGTGTATGTCAGTTGGTGTTTTTCATTTTAAGCCATGGCGTTGTCACTTTATTATCGACTCATGAGTTCAATTCGTTGCCTTTCTTTGTTAGCTTGATCAGTGTTGCTGTCAGTTTGTTTTGGTTGTTCCTCTTTTTCTTTGAATATATTACAATATCATATTTGACAAATCATTGAACAAATAACTGTGTAATAAAAATTTCAAAACCGGATAAAACGATGAATATCAGTTACTAAGAATAAGATCATTACCGTTGTTGTCAAATAATTATTTTGTATTGATTCGATTAATAAACTCGTCATTGATATCAAGCTTAAAATTTTGTACGTCAGACGCGAGTTTTGTGTACAAAACACTCATCTTTGACAATCGAATCCAAAAAGTTTCTGGGCACACACCATATAGTTAGAGTTAAGATAAATACATGAATCAATTGTAAATGGAACAATTAATCATAACATTCACTAAATAATGTATACCTGCAAAAGGGCGCCGGATAAAAACTTCATCAACTAATAAACATAATTATTTGGTGATAATGATATCAATGTTGTCGTCAACAACGTCATTATTCCTATTGACATGTATATTTATTAAAAAAAATAACGTATATTTTCTTCCTACCATATAAGTCTGGTAATTGTGTAAAAATCACTCCTCCGACTATTTGTCCAGTAGTTAAAACAGACTCTGTCAGCTCTCTTCCTCCTTCATTGGTACACACTAGATCCCACTGTCATTAAAGCATTATTACATTAAAAACTCGTAATGTCTGAATCGAAATAATCATTTTTTTATGATAATAATAATCTGTAATAGTATACATTTGATTTTTTTATGACTGAGTTAAAACAATTAATGTTTGCTAATTTCGAAGTAATTCCTTTTGCAGAAAAAAAATCTCTTTGATTTCAAAATGATACATATGCAAGTGACAATGCGACAAATATGTCAGCTCTTTTGACAACCGTCATGGAACTTTTAAAGAGAGTGCATTTATCCAATTACTCGATGAATTAAGTCTTGTAGTTCAATGAACGAAACATTTCTATTTCAAATATTTTACAACAAAGATATAGACAGCATAATTTAGTAAGGACGTTGACTTATGTTATCAACAATAATTTGTTATTAAGGAATGATCCAACGTATGGGAATTAAATAAAATGTTATATTCCACAAACAGATTTTTTTTAAATTAGCCATGATTGCGTAAAATCTGCGCCTTTTTGACCAAAGAAGACATGTTTTAATAAAAGTAAAACTATAAAATTGAGAATGGAAATGGGGAATGTGTCAAAGAGACAACAACCCGACCAAATAAAAAACAACAGCAGAGGGTCACCAACAGGTCTTCAATGTAGCGAGAAATTCCCGCACCCGGAGGCGTCCCTCAGCTGGCCCCTAAACAAATATATACTAGTCCAGTGATAATGAATCCTAAAGTAATGAACTAGAGCAGTTCTCGCTCGGACACACACTCCATAATCTATCCTAAAGTAATGAACTAGAGCAGTTCTCGCTCGGACACACACTCCATACTCTAGTATAATACAGTCACAGAAATATATATTAAGATAAGTATGTCTTATCAAGCGACAACCCTACGACGTATTCATCCATTGGATCATCAGTAAAGGTGGTACGCGAATGAAATCTTATTTTATATTCATACCTTTTGTACATTTTACACAACAATGTTTTTGCAGAAGCAATTTATTGTTCTACCCTCGCAGGGATTCGAAATCATGTTTTTGGGTCATTGAGATAACAACGCCTGCACATATATAGTACGCAAAGAATATACATAAAATTGAGAAAGGAAATGGTGAATATGTCAAAGCGACAACCACCCGACCATAGAGCAAACAACAGCCGAAGGCAACCAATGGGTCTTCAATGTAGCGAGAATTCCCGCACCCGTAGGTGTCCTTCAGCTGGCCCCTAAAATATGCATAATAGTACAGTGATAATGGACGTCATACTAAACTCCGAATTATACACAAGAAACTAAAATTTAAAATCATACAAGACTAACAAAGGCCAGAGGCTCCTGACTTGGGACAGGCGCAAAATTGCGGCGGGGTTAAACATGTTTATGAGATCTCAACCCTCCCCCTATACCTCTAGCCAATGTAGAAAAGTAAAAGAATAACAATACGCACATTAAAATTCAGTTCAAGAGAAGTCCGAGTCTGATGTCAAAAGATGTAACAAAAGAAAATAAATAAAATGACAATAATACATAAATAACAACAGACTACTAGCAGTTAACTGACATGCCAGCTCCAGACCTCAATTAAACTGATTGAAAGATTATGTCTTCATCATATGAATATCAGGTACAATCCCTCCCGTTAGGGGTTTAGTATCATACTATCATAAAATATATGAGAAGAACATAACCCGTGTCATGCCAACAACTGTTTTTTTTAGAAATAAATGTGTTTAGTTCCGATGCAAAGACCCTATCAGTGAATCAATGTTAAAGCCAAAATATGCAATCTTTAATGACCTGACAACAGTATCGTAACTATATCCCCTTTTAATAAGTCTATTTAAAGGTTTTGTTAGTTTCTGAGGAGAATACTGACATTTTTGTGCTTTATAAAGAATATTTCCATAAAATTTTGGATGTGAAATACCTGAACGTATAAGATGTCTGCATGTTGAGTTATATTTACGAATTATTTCCTTATACCGGTGATAAAATTTAGTAAATGTTTTGACCAGTTTGTGATATCGAAAACCCTGGTGTAATAATTTTTCAGTAATACATAAATTTCTCTCGCTAAAATCTAATACATTGTTACATACACGAGCGAATCGTACAAGTTGAGATATATAAACACCATAAGATGGTGACAAGGGAACGTCACCATCTAAAAATGGATAATTAACAATAGGAAATGAAAAATCATCTCTTTTATCATAAATTTTTGTATTAAGCTTCCCGTTTATGATATAGATATCAAGATCGAGGAAAGGGCAGTGGTCATTGTTATCATTAGCTTTATTTAAAGTAAGTTCTACAGGATAAATTTCTTTAGTATACATACTGAAGTCGTCATTATTTAGAGCCAATATATCATCCAAATATCTAAAAGTATTGTTAAATTTTTGTATCAAATGTTGTTTTGATGGGTCTTTGCTAATTTTAGTCATAAATTGTAACTCATAACAATACAAAAACAGGTCCGCAATAAGTGGTGACCTCTATTACAATTGTCTGTAGGTGTAACCATTACTGCAGGGTAAAAGTGCTTATATGCCTGATGATGTATTTGTCATATTATTTAATACACTTATTTTACACGAGTCTGTGATAAGGTGTTGGTTTAATATATTTTCATGCATTCCTCCTGTTAACAGTATGGAGCCATTGATTGGAAGATTGCAATTAAATGATGGACGATATGCTGAAAAAAGTATGTTGTACTAATAACGACACTAAAATGACAAATACAAAAAATCATTAGGTAATTTAATAAAAACTACGCACTGTCGGATTGGGTTGTCTGTGTTTACATCTCCTGTTAGTTTCATTCATAATATGATTTACATAGTCTGACCACATGTTGTAATCTGATAAAATATGTAGAAAGAATATAATTGACAATAAGAGAACTACCTCTACTGACCAAATCATAAGTTCGTGCCTGTAAGCAACTATAAAGGTCTCCATCTGGACTTCAACAATGAGAAAAATCTGTCTCTTTGAGTAAAGCTGAATTATTAAATTCAGTCAACGTGGCCGTATACTGTGGATTTATTTATATTCATGGGTACCACTTTTCCTAGATTAATGAAAACTGACATATTCGTGGATATTTAATTTCGTGATTATTCGATAAGCAATTAATTTCATGTTCACCTATACCGACGACATCCACGAAAATTAGTATCCAACAAAAAGTGCATGCGGGGATGCATCGATATTCCAATGTTAAATCTGCAAATTTGCGGAAGCAATTTTTTTTCCTCGCCGGGATTCGAACTCATGCTATTGGGATATCGAGACAATACCGCCTGCATTATGTCCTGGTAATATATCCACCACTCTAGGTAACTCGGCCACCTAGACTGAACAAATAATTCGGCTTTCGGTGGCCTAGTGTTAACTTTCCTCGTCAGTAGAATAGGCATGAAGATGGAATTGATTGCAGATTATCTAAATATCTATGGTAAGTATCATATGATAAGGTCAAAGAAATAATTACTTTGACAGTAAGTCTAAACAAATGACAACTATACGACAGATCCATCCATCGGATCACCAGTGAAGGTTTAATATGGCTGAGAACATATTCTATATTCCTAACTATTCTAAATATCAGCATCACAATGTCAAAACTGTATTGTTTTTCTTCTATGATTCGAACTCGCGCTATTGGGATATCGAGACAACAACACCCGCACTGTGTTTTAATAGCTCTTTACTACTCAGCCATCTACACTGAACAAAATAATTCGGTTTTTGGTGCCCTAGCATCAAATTTCCCCGTCAGTAGAAAAAAATGAAATAAAAAAAAATGAATTCCAAGAAAATTCAAAACGGAAAGTCCCTAATCAAATGGCAAAATCAAAAGCTCAAACACATCAAACGAATGGATAACAACTGTCATATTCCTGACTTAGTACAGGCATTTTGTAGATCTAGAATTGTAACATAGAACATGATATATAAGGCATGGAGATGAAATCGTTTGTAGATTAGATAAATATCAATTGTAAAGGATAGTATAATACAGTCACAGAAATATATATTAAGATAAGTACGTCTTATCAAGCGACAACCCTACGACGTATTCATCCATTGGATCATCAGTGAAGGTGGTACGCGAATGAAATCTTATTTTATATTCATACCTTTTGTACATTTTACACAACAATGTTTTTGCAGAAGCAATTTATTGTTCTACCCTCGCAGGGATTCGAAATCATGTTTTTGGGTCATTGAGATAACAACGCCTGCACATATATAGTACGCAAAGACATCTCACTGTATAATATTCTCAGCACAACCCCTTCCTTTCAACATGTTCAAGAAGCATTATTTTATTAAAATAAAAAAAATAAAGTTTATACTACATACCAGATATTTGTAATATTCACGTGATTGTATGTTGGCATTAACCTTTACACAAATTATATGCCACCATTTCATCCAATTTGTTTTGAAGTTAAGAGAAAAGACTCAAGTTACATGTCATGGATTAGATATATATAATGTCTGTTTTATATTTATAGTTTTTTTTATGACATACATTTCTACGCATATAGTAACAACAAAAACGAGTCATATACATTTCATATACAAGACAAGATCCATATTGGGCTTGGCTTTTTCTTTAAACATTTTTCTTAGCAGTTTTAGATTTTTTCGTTGGTAAATCTTCATCGTTTAACGTCATCAAAGGTCGCTCTGTCCAGTTGATCAGTTGTAGTTAAATAAGTGGATGCGCGATTGATCAATGAATATTGGCTGGACGACTACTCTGAGAGGAAGATGATGGTGGCCCTCTTCTGAGACTCATTTGCATCCCTAGTTGCGTTCTTTTTTATTACATCAGCGACAGCCGCAGTTGAGATGACTTACCGCGGTTGGCTGTTAGTCTACTCGAGAAGCATCTTATTTCGAGTCGTTTGTTTTATTTTATATTTCATTTCTAAATAAATCAAAACAAAAACATCTTTTGGTGATATTGAAATGTATTCAAATTATATAAGATCTGCTCGAAAGCTTAATGTTTTTGGCTAGGCTAATTCTATATCTGTCGCATAACGAGTGGTTGTCCTTGCAATAACGCAGTCGCGGCACTAGACAGTACATCTCCTTCAATTTATCTCCGGAAAACCGAGCCACAGGATCAGTTTTATTCCGGACACAGATAAACGCACTGTATTCACATTCAAGTTTCGATTGACAACCAAATTCAAATACGAATTGTACGCAGTGGTATCCTGGGCCGCAAAAATGATGCAAAATCATTCAACTCGATGCCAGAAATAGGATACGGACTTAAACCTGATCTCTATGAGAACCCTGTTATATTTTCCGGAAAAGATAACATGAGAAATGTTTTGTCGAAATGCACATCTAATGCTTTAATATTTGTACCGTTTGTGTTATTTGGTTAAACATAAAAAAAAACAAAAGCTGATGAAACATGATTCTTATTTGTATTGAACATTTCATTTGACATAAGTCTTATGTCAAATGATCATTACAGTTATCATGTTTTAAGGTTATTTAACACACGAATATGTTAGATATACAGTTGAATGACAATGAATCTTCAATATTTTGGATGGTAAGGCAATTCTTTCTGGTGAGAAATCAATTGTCATGTCCTTTAGTATCACCACCCCAGAAGCCAGTATTTCGGTACTGGCATGAAAATACGGATTTTTTGTTTTATTAAAATTAGCTGTTACAAAATGATAGGAATTATTATAAATTAAGGAATGTATCTCCCTCATGCAAAGCTCTGATTCCTTTCACGGATTTGGCTATACTTTTTGGACTTTTTGGATTATAGCTCTTCATCTTTTATATAAGCTTTGGATTTCAAATATTTTGGCCACGAGCGTCACTGAAGAGACATGTATTGTCGAAATGCGCATCTGGTGCAAGAAAATTGGTACCGTTCATTTTATTAGCTAAACCGGTCACTGTTGTCCTGGGTACTATACTTATGTACAATGGAAACATTATATGATAGGAAAACTACTCATGTTGAAATACTATAGATGTAGAGTACTCTAGTTAATCCCAATTTTTTTTTAAGCATACCAAGATAAATATCATGCATTGTTTTGCATTGTTTTGGTAACCTAATGATGCTTAACTCGCAGTATATGCTCTGCGTTTTTATGATCAAATGAAACCTGCAATCAATATTATTTTGAAAAATAAAACAAAATATTTTTTTTTAAATTTTAAATGACTTCACGGCCGACACTCGGCTAACCGAGAGATAGGTCGGTTAATCTATATTGAGTATACGGCTATATCGGCGGTTGGTCTGTTAATCGGGTTGGTTATACGTCTGTTAAGAGTAAAACGCACAATTTTAATATTAAAATCTATTTAATATACAGATTTTAGGTACATTATAAGAATCAAATCGAAAAAAGAAAAGTGTCTGACAAAATGATATATATCATAGAACATTTTCCAAGTGTAAAAACATTTCATAGTCTGCGCAGTTTTCAGTAAAACTAAAAGGCGTCGCGCAAGTATGTAGTATTTATGCTTATACGCATATAGCAATTTTTGTAATGAAAGGCGAAAAAAACAATTTTAGATATCATTTAAAGGACACAAAATCGTACTTTGGTTCTAAAATATAAATTGAAATTAGTAAATATTTCATAATTGTAATATAACGTGAGTAATACCACGTTTTAGTGAACATTATGGGAATAAAGTCTGTTAATGGGTTGGACAATTGAAATTGTGTCAGTTAAGAGTTATTTAGCCACGACAATAGTTGTGCTACCTTCATATTTTCCCTTTGAAAAAGTTCAGAATGAGATCATCTTGAGTAAAAAAAAAAATGACAATACGCTGCAACAGTATCCTTCTAGTAAGAACATTTTTATTTTGACTTCCTTTGCATTTTATTAAGGGGTGTGTCACTTCAATATATGGATATGGATTGCCTGCTGGAATATGCATGAATCTATTATTAACGTTTTCTTCAGCCTTATTTTTTGTGTCTTTTCAAAGTAGCACGTTCTAAAATCCGTCCGAAAGTGTCTTTCTAATACAACACAGGGTACATATAACGTGTTGTCGTTCTCATATGCACATGATATTTGTCACTGGACGTAAAATTCTAAATCGTCAACATCATCCGATTGGTTCTTTTCTTCTATTACTGAATCATCTGTTGTTTACAAATCAGTCTAAAGAAGTAAATGGAAAGGAGCGAATGCAGCTACATTTGGTTATTTTAAGTTTTAATTCATTTTATTCCGTTTAGTTCCTTTGTATTTTTTTCTATCTTTTTTTATTAATGCATCACTTCCTACTGTCCTTATCTATTATTCTATATATTCTGTGTTTCAATCCAGATTCTCGTGTATACAATGAGGGTCCGGATTGGGGGTGTTGTTTATTTCTATATTCTTTAAATTGTCTGTTACTTTTCTCTACATTTTATTTTATCTTACTCATTATTATTTCTTTATTCTTTATACATTCTAGCATCCCAATATATTTTACTTACTGATGTTTAGTTACATTACGACGTTTATCTCTGATTTATATACTGGTTAATACCAATTTAGATACAAATTAGTGTCATTCATGACAACCTAAACAGAATCCACATGATATATGCGACCATTCTTGGATGAAATCAATATGTATAGATTATAACATGTCCTTTTCTATATTAGCCCTGGTATCATCCCGAGACTCCCATATCGGCCTCGAGGCTTTAGCCGAGGGCCGATATGGGTCGAGGGATGATACCAGGGCAAATATGGAAAAACATGTTATAATCTTTAAGCTATTTATCACATATTTAAGTGTTGCAGAAAAGAGGGAAAAAAGTTCAATTATAACAATTTAATGAAAAATAACAGGTAAATCTTAAAAATTTGTCCGTATCCGTAACAAATATGTGATAAGATATAAATAACACATAGCTGAGAGGGTGATAGAGCAGATTGGGTCCCGAGAAAACATTGTCAACCGCGGCGAAGCCAAGGTTGACATTGTTTTTTCGAGGAATACCGATCTGCTCTATCACCCTCTCAGCTATGTGATATTTGATTTATTATAATGAATGTCCTATCATCATTTTCTTTAACAGATGAGTTTTATTATAAAATATTTTCTATGTAGTCACGTACTTGACAGCGTAACGGGTATTTGAAAAATCATCAGAAGTGAAGTAAATAGACAATAGTAGTGCATTGACTTGACATATAAACGATACAAGGATTAGGCCCGAAACGGGAAAAAAGCTCTGCTATCAAGAAAAAAAATATTTTCAATTGTTGTTATTTTGTTATTGTTATTTGTTTTATTTAAATTTTGGGTAAATACCCTTTCAAAAGGCCTCATATCTGACTGAGAAATATACATCACAATGAACATGATGAAATGTACATCACCAGTTGAAACCCATCGATGGTGAACGAATGCGTTTAATATCAACAATGAGCATAACACACAATGATTTATAGGTTTTAAAGTAAAAATATTAACAAGTGAAATACGTTTTTCCAACAATTGTAAAAGAAATAAGTTTGAGTCGTTCCACGCTTCGTTGTATAGCAAATTAGAACTTTAAGCATTGTCTATAAAATAACTTGATGTAGATTCAATTCATTGTCGTTTAAACTGCCGATTTTTGATTGGTCTAGCCGAGAGGGTGACATTCCAAAAAATTGTCACCCGCTCAGCCATGTGATAGAGTAAATTAACACCTTCGTATTAGGCAATCAAAATATGGCATTTTAACATGATGTAAATTAATACTTTAATATTACACTTTTTTATATCAGTTTTCAATATTCATGGCCTAAATTCATTGTTCATGTCAGTGTTTCCGTATATATTATGTTTCATTGCTCATGTGTTGTTTCCGTATATTTTAGCCACTCGTCTTGAGCCAACCCATTTGATCCGATAACACCCCATACAGCAATAAAATTATGCTTTCATTGCCATTCATAACTCTTAACAGACCAATTAACAGACCGGGTTTTATACATCCGACCCATTAACAGACCAGGTTTTAAATAAAGATTGATTTATGTCACCAAAATACAGATTTTTGTGTAGATTTTTCACACAATGATATCAATTTGGTTGACAAACATAATGCCTGTCTTTGTTCGATGTTCAAAATATCGCATGCAAGTAAATTTAACCAACGTGTCTTTTTGTGTACATTTTGTGTGTGTAAAATGTGTATAAATTTATTGATGAGTAACACGCCTTTTCATTTTATAGATCGTACATCGAAGCTAGAAAAATAATAATTATACCACTGGATTCAGTACATTGAATTGTTTTGTTAGACATGAATAATTTTTATGATAAACATATATTTAAAAAGTTATACAATGAAACATGCAGAATTTCCAATGATTTCCTCGATAACACCTGATTAACAGACTTTAGCCAACCCGATTAACAGACCCACCGCCGATATAGCCACATACTCAATATAGATTAACCGACCAATCTCTCGGTTAGCCGAGTGTCGGCCGTGGACTTGGAAGCTTATATTTTATCCTCACTACCAGTGCGTGAACCGGTGACAAAATATTATCGCCCCTGTAAACAGTGGGCTCTTCTGACTAGAGGTAATCGGTAAAGAACAGCGGAAATGGTGTACATTGTTTACGAGCTTGAAATGAGCTAACACAGACGAACTGAGACGTGTCAACGTAATGTGAATATGATAATGCACCAGGTAAATTATTAATTGTTAAGTTTATCACATCATCGTATCTTCATATGATAGGTAAATAAGTGAATTTTCGATTTTAAGTGTCGTCAGGGTTCAAACCTGGAATCATGCCAACCTTTCATTATTTTTTTTTAATACTAACCTATAGTCGGAACATCTTGATTTTCTCCCAATTTGTAAAGTTAATTATGCTGCTTGACATATATTTTTTTTGGGAAAAAAAATTGATATGCAGTCAAATGTGGCAGTTTTTAATTTTTGTTGCTATGTGAAATAAAGGGAAGTAAATTAAAGTAAAAGAAGGCGCGCTTTTTCAAATAGTAAACAATTTAATTCAGATGCATAGTATTTTGTCAAATGATAAAGAATATCGTAGAAACTTGCTAGAAATTCATCTAATTTATAAAAGATATACAACATGACATACTGAAATCTGAAAAGGGGTAAAACCACCATACCTTGAACAAATTCAGTTAAAAAAAAGGGGGGGGGGGTAAAATGCTACGAAATTTAGATTTTATTTATTTTTTGTCGACAGCCAAAAGATGATTTGACATGTAACTAACTACTTTTTCAATTTCATTGTAAAGTAAAATTGGCTTTTTTTGGGGTCTCTGTTTATTGTGGTCTGATGTTTTCAGGTTCTCTTTGGATTGCCAAATAATATTATAATCATCTAATTGAATGTTCAAATTATTTTGCAGCGATGGTGTGTATGGAAGGAAGACTGTCATAAAACCCAACAGTTCCGGATGGCCCTTTAAATAATTGCTTAACATCAATAGCGATGTAAGATTCAAGTGTTTGATTTAGCACAAGTTTAGCCAGGTTTTCCTTGTAATTGTGGCAGAAAAACCACTAGACAGTGTCATGCATTGAAAGGACATCAAACGGATATTTTATGGAATGATTCTCGTACATATAAAATCATATGCATAGGAATGTGGAGCTAGTGTCTTTCGTGCAGCAATTTTTAATTTCCAATATAAACTCTGAAAAGACAAGAGCATAGAAATGTATGTACCAATGAGAAACATTCTTTGTGAATAAAATCATTCCAAAACTTAAATGTGTCATTAGTGTTGCATTATTTATCAGTAGAGATAATCAGATTCCAGTAAGATTGTCCAACTGATGGTTTTTGTTTGTAATCGTTTTTGTAAATCTTAGTTGTTTTGACAATCCGGGCTGTGCATGTTGCCCGGCTGACCCTTTCAGTGTGAGACAATATTTTGTTTATGATAAACAAAATCACTGATTCAAGACTGGAGCGGAACCCTTTTAGGCAGTTAGTGCGAATCCTTTAGGTTTAAACCATTACATGCAATACGGGGGGAGGGGGAAGATTTTTTTTTTACCGAGTCAAACATTTTTCCTAATTATAATACATTGAGATTTAATATATACTTTGCTATATGTAGTGTGTATATTAAAGTATTGCCAACAAAATTCATCAAATTTGGGATCATAATATTGTTTAAGAAAAACCCTTACCCCCTGTACATCATAAAAGTTCATAATCTTCTGTAGCACACGTGCATGGTTAATTCGGATCACATATTTTCTATTCCGATGTTATAAGAATTCGAAGGTTCATATCATTTACAATATCATTCAAAAAATTTCTGGGATTTTTTTTTACTATCAACGTTGAACCTCGAGGTTACATTGTAGTAAAAAAAAAATCCAATAAAAACGTTGAATGTAAATGATATGCACCTTTAAATCTTATATTGTAGGACTCATGTTGTTCAAACATAATGTGTTGATCAGTTATGTTATGATGATTTTGATAAACTTCACATTAGGTAATCTTTCACGTATATTGATTACATTATATCGAGTTGTCCCAACGATATACTTGTCGGTGAGCTCGATCATACGAATTTACCGACATTCATATAGACAAAATGACACAACTTTGAAAAATTCTTGTGACGAAACTACATTTCGGAACACGTTAAAAATTGGATACCCAGAAAGCTACATTATTAAGGTTTGATATATATTTTTTTCAAAAAAAAAGAAAAATATGCAGTCAAGTCTGGCAGTTTTTTACACACCCCTATGTTGAACAATAGGTTGTTCAATTAACAGCATGTTTGGCAATTAAAAAATCATATATTAACACATTTAGCTTTAACATATACTTTATTTATAGTGGTTGTATAAAAGTTATATAATGGTTTTGTGTTTTAAGAGATATTCATCCCTATGCATATCGGGTTTTATGCGTAAATTGTCTCTCCTGTTCTTAGACCTTTTCTATCTCTTTCATAAGAAGAGTGACTTTTCTATTGTTCTAGTGTCACTGGAAATCCCACTGCTACAGAAGTTTTAAAGTTGCCAATGGAAATTTATCGATTTTTATTGCACAAGTACATCACAGTTGATTGCCGAAATCTGTCCACTAGAGATTGTACGATAAGTGCTTTAAACAAATATGAATATGTTCTCTCAAAATTATACGGACCACACTATGAGTTGGTTGACCATTATGAAATATCTGTTTCACAGAAGACGACTAGAATGTTGGAATTGTCATAACCTAAAGCACGTCCCCTTTAATCTCAATGGGGTTCGTTAGGTTTTCTGTGTATGATCTTTTATATTGTTGTTTGTCGTTTGGTCGTTATTTTTCATTGCAATGACATTGTCAGTTCTTAAGATTTTAACAGCCTAAACAAATAATGACCTAATATATCAGCTGACATCAAAATATTCGTAGTTTACAACGTGGGTTTACTAAAAGCGTTTGACGAGGGTCTTGGTAGAACCCTCTTGTCATATCATTACATTTCCAGCTACAGAAAAGGGGAGACATAAATTTGTATCTACAAAATGAAGGAGAAAGTATTTTACTAAAGTTTAAATCTCGTTAACCGCGAAGGAAGAGACGAATCAAGTGAGAAAAATAAAACCTAGGGAAATGCATGCACACAATAAAGTGCGTTAATATGGTTAGATTTTCCTGCTGTGCATGTATCACTCGCCATCCGCATTTCCACCAAGTAAAAATGCCAAAATTTGGAAGAGGACTCAATCGATGAAATTAGATATCAGACAATAAGATATAGATCTTTGGATCTAGAACGCGAAAACGATGTAACTTATGAGTTTGGTCAACCAATTCGTGATGATGACCTTTCAAATTATTTTGTGTCGATTTCAGTTGTTCTTCGTCGTAACTTTGTTGGAGCAGTTTATGTGTTAGTAGCGATACCTTGTCACTGTTAATGAAGTCCGCATCGTGTGAACATGCATGAGCGTAACATGAACATCATATGATAACGCAGAGGATATTATTACGAAATGGAAGGCGGAGTATCAGATGGTTGAAATCATTACGCTTGCCAAGATTCAAGTAAAAAATTTCAATCAGTGTCGATTTTAAGGAAAATCAAGATCAAATCATCGAGCAGACTTTTTACTTTGAAAATTATCCTCATCTCAGTTCACTAGGATGTATGAGATAAAAGTACTCATTGAAATCTGCGTTTTTTTCAGTAACAGTTCATCATCAATATAACTCAAATTAGAAATGTTTTGCAAGATGATTTTTTCTTTTTATCTGTAAGTATTTGGATTCATAGGAGTATAAAAACATTTAAACCAGTAGTGTTGCACAATCAATAACCACTGACATTCCGACTGTCTACATCTTAGTGGCTGAAATAACAATCAACCGGTACCAAACTCAGCAAATATCTTTTAAAGCCTATCATTTTGATGATAACATGCATTTGCGGAGTATCACTGTGGTTCTTTACAAAGTAAAATATTTACCTTAACTCTAGTTTCAGATCTTAACTAGAAACAACTAGTTTCAAGTTTTATTCTGAATAAAACATGCTAATTAACATAAATAGTTTTTTCATCTGACTGATTACAATGTTTCTTGTTCCACTGCTTCATTTCCATGATTGTTTGGGGCAGTGGTCTAACTTTTGTTTCTGGTAGAAATAACAGAATAAATGAAACAATGAGACAGCATGCTCCAAATACAACTCCGGGACCCCATTCTACATGGAAAGCCTGCAAAAGTGGTTTTTAGTGAGCAAGTATAAATATATTCTATGCTTTCTGATACTGCTCATATATAATGCACTCATTCTAAAAGGTGTTAGATCTTTGAATGTTGTTTTATCGGTATAAACATTAATTTTGCTACCAGTAAATAAAAAACAAACTAAATACATATGTACATTTACAGTGATACAATCTGTCAATACCTATATTTTGTCATTGCAAATCAATTTCTCGGACTTTTGATAACGTTTCTATGCTGAATTCATTGTATGTTATAAGTGTACTGAAAACATAATTTTGTCTTAGAGACGTGTTTGAGTTGTTATTGGTTTTGAATTAGCTTTCAGTCAAAACTTTTAGGAATTTTGGTCCTCAATGCTCTTCAACTTCGTACTTTATTTTGCCTTTTTAACTTTTTTGGATTTGAGCGTCACTGATGAGTCTTTTGTAGACGAAACGCGCGTCTGGCGTATATACAAAATTTAGTCCTGGTTTCTATGATGAGTTTAATCACTACGCGTAAGTATTCTCAGAAATGTTCTTTGTGTCTTTTGTGTTTTTGATAATTGTTATCGATCTGATTTTTAAAGATGGTTGTGAAGTTACCCACTATTCCAGGTTAGGTGAGGGTTTGGAGACAAACAAATATATTTTTTCTCGTTTGAATTGTTTTACATTGTCATTTCGGGGCCTTTTATAGCTGCCTATGCGGTATGGGCTTTGCTCATTGCTGAAGGCCGTACGGTGACCTATAGTAGTTAATTTCTGTGTCATTTTGGTCTCTTGTGGAGAGTTGTCTCATTGGCAATCATACCCCATCTTCTTTTTTATATTAACACCGCAAAATTATTGTGCCTGTCTCATCGACACTGGTACCACATCTTCTATACCCAGGTTAGGTGTCTGTATATATCAGTGGTTGTCGTTTGTTGCTGTATATAATTTTTGTTTATTATTATTGTTTTGTACTTGGATAAGGTGGAGAACTTTCTCATTTAAACTGTTTTCCTTTTGTTTCTCTAAGCCTTTTATAGCTTGTGATGCGGTACGGGCTTCGCTCCTTGTAAAGTGCCCTATAGTTGCTTACCATCTACGCCATTTGGTCTCTGGTGGGGAGTGTGGAGAATGGACTCATTGGCATTCATGTCACATCTTTTTACTTTTATATTACCGTTCACTGTTTACAGAAGCAGGAGAGTAAGACGTTTAATTTTACAAGTACAATAACAGCAAACATTTATTTGTGTGTCATGTATATGTTAAATAGTTTGCTGACTGCAGGAAAGGTATATACATACATACATCGATCGCGTGCAGCATAATAGACAAACCTTTTTTTACAAATCATTTTTAGAAAGTATATTTCTGTAATCATTTAACCTCTGAGACAAGAAGGTTTATGAAAAAAAATATGTCATACCAGAAGAGTCGCAAAAGGTGCAATAACTCCACCAATGTGTGAACCAAAAGCTCCTATACCTATCCCCATATTTCTACAAAAGACATATCATATATAAAGATTAAAAAACAATTTAATAAATACTTATACAAAATAATTCATCTGCTGTTACATAATGATGCAAAAACCTATGACAATACAACATTCCACACCTATCACCAATATATTAATCATGCGTACAAACAATAAAGGCCAATCTATACATAGTTAAGGGGTATGCTTCTGACATATAACTGAACATCAGACAACAAATACATGTCCAAAATAGTCTGCCGAGTTAACAATACAAGGATATGTTTATCACACAAATTATTCTATGACAGTTAATAGGAAACACGATTGAAATAGAAAATACACAAATTTTACGCTCGCCATCGCACATTTCTGTAGTTTAGGTTTTATCATGTGTATCTATTATATAGTCATCTTATAAACTTTACTGTTTGCAAAAGTATGAATTATTCCAAATAATAAGGATGTTCTTGTCCCAGACAGAAAACCTTAGCCGTATTGGTCACACAAAGTGTTTGGAACTTTTGGTCTTCAGCGTCACTGGTTAGTCTTGTGTGGACGAAACGCACGTCTGGCGTATTAAATTTTAAACCTGATACCTTTTGCTAGCTATTATTCGTGTATTTCTCTGTTCTATATTTTCTCCCATTTATTTTTAATGTAATTTTGTCATGTAATATTGTCATTTTAATGTTATATTTAACATTGTCATTAAAGCGGGAGGTTTGGCATGCCACAAAACCAGTTCCAACCCACTATTTTTTTTTAAATGTCCTGTACCAAGTCAGGAAAATGGCCATTGTTATATCATAGTTTGTTTCTGTGTGTGTTACATTTTAATGTGTTTCTGTAGGGACGTAGTTTTCCTTTTATATTTGATGCGTTTCCCTCAGTTTTAGTTTGTAACCCGGATTTGTTTTTTTTCTCAATCGATTTATGAATTACGAACAGCGGTATACTACTGTTGTCTTTATTTGTCGACCGGCACAATTGGTCGGTATCACAACCGACTTATGGCAAGTTTCTTTTTAAAAATACAATGTCATTATGGACGGGTATACGACGGAAGACATTTTGAGTCAGGCGTTGGATTTGGCAGAAGAGACTTAATATGAAGGCAACATCATAACTCAAAGTACTTACATGTGTCAGTTTAATGAAGGTAATCATAAATGTATTTTATATTTACAGTTTTATATAAGAAAAGCCCCCTTCTTCTCAACGTTAAACAAACATTTATATTCGGACATACTGATGGATATGTGTGCCTGGATTAGAAACCCGACGACCGGACATGCGTATCACACATCAATACAGATTGCATGTTTAGGAACCCCAATTTGTGGGGCCATCAAGAGGAAGGGTGTTCACGAGTTGGAATTTCCTTGTATTACGATCAATGCTTTAGAATAGAGACATATGATTGGACCCCCTTTGTCCTGCGTTGGCACTCCCTTAAAAAATGCTAGAACCGCCCTGTGTGCCATTATAAGTAACATTAATATTTATTTTATGGTTAAGACATCACAGTTTGTGATTTGGATTGAGAGTTGTCTCATTGGCACTTATACCACATCTTCATTAGTCCAAATAAAAACTGTATGACAGGAAAATGGCAATTGTTATCTTATAGTTCGTTTTGTGTGAGTTGCACTGTCGTTTTTTTTTTTTTTTTGTTGTTGCACTTTAGTGTTTCTGTTGTTTTGTTGTTTTCCTCTTATATTTGATGTGTTTCCCTCAGCTTTAGTTTGTAACCAGGATTTGTTTTCTCTAAATCGATTTAGATAACGTTCTTTACATGTATGTTCTTTAAGACATTGCCATAGGGGATCCAAAATTTTAAATGATTTTTTTTTTATTCAAAATAGATGCTTCATATTTTTTTCGCTATTCGAATTTCGTGAAATATGTTTTTTATTATGTCTTCAAACAACTTGTAGTGAACACTATTAGTAACAACTCTTATGTTTATGTGTTTGAAAACAAAAACATTTTTCGGGACGTAGAAGCCGGGGATTCCTGAAACCCCGCTCGTCAAACTCTGAAGTCAAATCCATTGTTATTCGTAACAATAGATCTATTCAATTTATACTTGATTCAGAAATAGAAACTATGAAGTATAACAATAGAAATGGGTTGTAACGGGTATGATTGTCAATAAAAGGTTCGTTCCTAGCAGTACTTTAGAAAATAAAGATAGTTTATACAATCATACTTTTCTAGTATCAGTGACTTGAAAAACGACTAACCAAAGACAAATTACGACAACCCAAATGTTAAATCTATATGACTGTATATAAGCACACATGTTCTCTAAATGACAATCAGTAAAAGCTATTGTCTATAGTTATTCCGATCCCTTCTTAACCTCGCATTATATCTAAAGACGACAAAACAACAAACATCATAATATAGCATAGTGGTATATATATTTATTATCTAGACTAATAAAAACAAGCTATACTACTTCCATTATATAATTGCTAAAACTACATGACAACATGTAAAAAATGTAACAATATAATCAATAAATGTATCTATGTTTTGGCTTTCTCGGGGGCTACTCACTTTATAAAAAATCTACTTAATCTAAACAATAATTTGAAACATTATTCTAAAAATAAACTATTAACTATAGGATGCGGTGGATACCTGCAACATTGTTTCGGCTGCGGTGGATACCAGCAGCGGGTTTTTCGGCTGCGGTGGATACCAGCAGCGGGGTTTCGGCTGCGGTGGATACCAGCAGCGGGGTATCGGCTGCGGTGGATACCAGCAGCACGATATGCAAAATAATCCCATGCTTACTTATACAATAATAATTGGAACTGATAATTAAGAATATATACTATACTGATGTATAATTGACTTGGGGGTAAAAAATAATTTCCCCGAAATTAACATGGCCAAATTAAGCGAATTTAATACCATTAAATGAGTGAAAGCCCCCAAGATAGATACATCATTTATTGCGATTTAATATTATTTTTTTTTTATTTTTTTATTTATTTAGTTATGTAATCTAACCTAAATTTATTAAAATATGGAATTAAAATGGTATCCATGTTTTTTTTTTTTTTTTTTTTTTTTTTTTTTTACCACTCAAATGTCACATAATGTTACAAAAAACAAAAACAAAAATTACATGTGTGTAAAACTACAAAAAAAGAAACAATAATAATCTCTCTGAAGCTTTAAACTACAACAAATGAACTAGTTATGAAAACACATATCATGCTGAGCTCTTTTCAATACTTTGGCATCAGTTCGTATGTATCGTATGTAATAGTCTGATGACCACCTGCCTAATGTTTGAATTATATGATCCTCGACACCACATGCTGCTGCGGATGTAGCTGCTCCTATACGAAAGGAGTGACCACAAAACTTAACAGTATTATAGCCAAGTATGTCTAATAGTTGTCTCAATGAAGAAATAAATGTTTCCCTGCTTAACGGCGATGATTGAAATTCATCCTCGACAAAAAGTGGAGATTTTGGTAAAGCGCCATTGTTATATCTTATAGACAGATACTTATTCATTGTATCCACTGGTTTAAATGTGTCATTTTCATAAATAGTAATATTCACGCCTTGACGAAAGGGATCACGCTTAGATGATCGCAGGCGAAAAATGAAAAACTGTTTCGTCGGATCCACAGTGATATCTTGCAAAAGTACTGTACATGAATTATCATTATAAGACCGACAGGTAAATTCTCCACACCTAAGAAAACCGAAAAATGCCATTTTAAAAGCACACTGAAACATGAGGTCTAGCACTGGTGAAAATATTCCTTTCGATAATAAAGCACAAAGCTTATTCAAAATTGATGATGTAATTGGCAATCTTTCTTGAACAACATTGTTTTGAGATTTTTTAATACCCCGAAGAATAACTGGTAATCTGATAGCATTCGCCATAGGATCATATCCTAAAAATCTTATATAATAATGACGTACTCCGGCAAGATAGAGTTTAATAGTCTGGTGTTTCAGATTAAGTGCTTTTTGACAATAAGTTACGAAATAGACTAGAAGATCTTCTTTTACATAAGGAAGATTAACTTCGGAGCACGGTTGACCATTCATGACCAGGAAAGTTCTGAAACATTTAAAAGCGGATTTATATGTCAATCTAGTGCTTTCGCTCAAAGACGCATCCCATAATTCGTCTATCTTTAAATTCAAACCATCATCAGCTCTGAGGGATGCAGACAAGGAGTTGGTATCGCGTTTGCATGTGGTGCCAAGGCTCTGAACTTCATCATCTGGTAACGAGAAAGAGAATCAGCTATACAGTTTTTTATACCAGGAATGTGTTTGGCATGCACTACAAAATTATTAATTGCTGAATGATAAGTGAGCTTTCTCATTAACTTCATCAAGCTTTGAATCTTAGATCTACCCTTTTTAATAATATCAACAGTAGCTAAATTGTCACAATTGAATAATATACGTTTCCTTTTCCATCTATCTCCCCACAGTACGCATGCCATTACAATGGGATACAATTCAAAAAACGCCATAGATGTTTGCTCACAAGACAATAGTTCATAAGGAAAGTCACCTTGAAACCATTCATTTTGATAAAAACCTCCAAATGAGGAAGGTGTAGCATCAGTAAACAAGTGAATGTCCGCAGCATTCGTTATATTATCATTTAAAAAGAAGGAAACACCATTCCAATCTTTTAAAAATTTTGACCACATAACAAGATCAGGTTTACAACTTTTTAAGTGCACATGGTGATACAACTTTTTAACAGTAGTAGACAGTTTAATTAAGTGTGAAACAAATGATCTACCTGGCACTATAACTCTGCACGCAAAATTTAAATGCCCTAGTAAACTTAATAACTCTCTTTTAGTGCACGAATTGCGCTTACTGAAATATTCTATAATTTCTTGAATTCGTAAAACCTTTTCTAAAGGGAGATAAGCCTCCATATTAATAGTATCTAAAAATATCCCTAAATATTCTAACTTATGACATGGTCCTTCAGTTTTCTTAAATGAAAGTGGCACACCTAATGACTTAAAAATATCTAAAAAAGTATTCATAGTTTGTTGAGCATTGTCTTGTTCTGGTACAATAACTAGAAAATCATCTAACAAGTGTAAAATGTGCTCTATATTGTAATTGTTCTGAGCAATCCAACAAATTGCTTGTGAAAGAGTGTCAAAGATTTTTGGGCTAGACCTGCACCCAAACACCAATTTATTAAAAAAGTAATATCTGTCATCCCATTTGATTCCATGAAACGGCCATAACATTGGCGACAGGGGCATAACCTTGAAGGCGTCGGCTATATCGGTTTTTAAAAGCCAAGATTTAAAACCTAGGCTTTTGATAGTTCTGATAGCATCATCAATTGAAACATATTGCAAAGAAAATTCATCTTTATCGATAAGTTCGTTTAAACTAGGATTTTTTGGATCCTCATGAGGCGCTGACAAGTCTACGATCAAACGCTTCTTTTTATTGTATTTACCTTCTGCCACACCGATAGGGTTAATGCGGTAATGTGTAAATGGAATGAAATCAAATGGTCCTTCTAAATAGCCCTTTTCTACCTCCGTTTCTATTAATTTTAAAACGTGTGTTGGTTGAGATAACGCTGATCTTAAGTTTTTGCACTCAATAGACTTAGATGGTAATGTTGTAATACCTGTGGAAAAACCTTGACTTAACCCAGAAACTAGGTAATTCTTAAATTCCTTATTTGGATGATTTTCTAATTCATGAACTAAATTACTAATCACAATGGGTGTTGATACTCCTAAACTTAGGGAAACTTGATCGTTTACATTCTTCTCTGCATATTGGACCCGATTTTGTTGGGTCCTAGTGCCTCGTTTTTTGAACTCGTACAGACTGTTTTAGGGTGCTCTCCATTACAACTTAGACAAATATGTAAATTTCTACAATGAGGTCTAAAACAACCTGTTTTCCCGTTGAAATTATTACAGATTTCCTTTCCTCCATGGTAAGAACGCTCCCTGCCGTGTATGTCTTGATCTGACCTGTATGACCCTGTCGTATTCCTGTTGCTATTGTTTGACTGATTACAATAACTACTTGAGTGAAAAGTGCTACCGCAAATGCTACATGTGTTAGGTTTAATGTTCGCAAAAATATTGCAAAATAAAGTGTTATTTCTTATAGACCAGTCAACAGGAATATTGTTATGTCTTAAATGAGCTGCCGCATCAGCAGAAAACCGTTTATGGTACTCGTAAAATCCCTTACCCGGATACCTGGTGGCCATATCAACCAAATCACGTTCATAAAGATCCAGCTCACTCCTACGATGAGGAAATGTTGTACACATAATGTTCTTATAAATACCAAAAGCCTGAATAAATTCGCCCAGAGACAATGATCTTGAACTCCTAGGGTCAGATTTATTGTTTTTGTCTTCACTCAAGCTTAACTCGTGTGTTCCTGAACCAGAATAGTATGGAATCAGTAAAGATGTTAGATTAATGTCCATACCTGATATAATATTCTTTCGTAACTGGGGTGAAATTGTTTCCACAAACGGTAGAGTTTCTGCAGAATAGCCGTGTGCTGTTCTCACCATGTTGCCTGAATTTCCCATATTTAAAAGCTGTTCCTCGCTTCCTGCGGCTGCGTTCGGTGCAGTTCGTGTATTTTGTAATGCATTGTATGCGGACTGTAAATTGAAATTTGACCAAGATTGACCTGAATTTGTAGAAGTATGATTGATGATATTGGATGCACTATCCACCGGAGCGGAGACATTTGCATTTGGTGTTTCTGCGATTCTACTAATACTGGTAGTTTCATTTCTGGCTTGAAGTAATAAATTAACTTTTCCTGTTAAGCCGGAAACATTCTGTTGTAGGGATTGTACAGTCGATGATAATTTTAATACAATTCCAATCAAAACACGATTGTCGTTACTGGGCGTGTTTTCATTATTGTTAGTGTTTGGTGCATCCTGGGATCGCGGATCCCCATCTACACGTGCGTTTTGTTGTGGCAATGCATGATGGTATACCGCACTACCATTTAAGGGTTCCTCACCACGTGTGTGACTGTCTTCGCCTCGTGCTTCCTCTCCACGTGCGTTTGTTGTGTTTGATGTGATACTATCGGAATTTTCGTATCGTTTCAAAATTCGTACCAATGTCAAACGTTTTGCATTTATAGGAAAAGCGATATTCTTTCTTTCTAACTCTGCTTTTAGTCTAGCAATTGTCCAATTTTCAAGTAATGTAGGATTATAGACTGCGTTATTGTTTTTCTTTTTCCTAATCGGACCCATTGCGTCCGTGCATGTGTATATATAAATGTAATGTCAAATGCAATATAGGTGAATAAATAAATAAACAGACCTCAGATCTATGAATAATAAAACTCCAAAACAAATATAAAATAGAGCATATATCGTATGAATGAAGACTTCTCGCCGTACAAACACGTGGATTGTTCAAAGTTTATTCCATGCTCCTTTTCCTGATACATTTTATCACACGGGATAACTTATTTGAGTTCATATAAAGTCTGAATAATCCAACACTTAAAGTTTATGCACAGCAGTTTAAATACTGAAACAACTATTTTGTAATAATAACTTTTTGTAAAAACAAAATTAAAATATGCTACGATGAACTGGCAGCTTAAAACGAGCTTATTAATACTTTACTTATATCTCCTATCTGATTGGCTAACCAATCTTCTAAAATTATCTCAGTTCTCTCAGTAATTTCTAAAAATATCTCGGTTCTCTCATTAATTTCTAAAAATATCTCTCTCTGGTTTCTCAATTTGTATTCTATTAATATCCCACCTGACATAGGCAGGAATTATTTATCGTATAAACTACAATTTAAATCTTTAAATTACCATTTAAATCTTTCACATTGTTTTAAATTTTCTTTGCGGCATGCTGTAAAACAAAAGCTATGTGTGAGTTGTACGAGAGCTAAATGGTGAAATTGTCAAACATTACCACTTCTGAAATACAAATGTATGAATACTTTAAAAAAAATCTTTATTTTATTTCAGTAATAGCAGTTAAATTACCTTAAATTTGTAGGAAATGTCTCTGGTGTATATATGAATAGGCTATTGTAGGAACCTGCTATACCTGTTTTGGCTATAAAACTACAGGCGATGGCTAGCTTAACAAATATTTCGTTTTTAATATCTGAAAAAGATTACATGCATTATTCAATTGTCTGTAAAATTAACATCTACTAGTAAGGCATTATACATTGGGCGATTTAGAGCTTAATATATTGTAAAAATACTTTTCTCTTCCATCGACGTTAACATCTTATTTCCTTATTAAATTACTTTTGAATGATACTATTCTCGTATTTAAACACTGTATTTATAAAACCGCGAAAAAAAATCAGTTACCGCCAGCAAGAAAAAAAATATTATGAAATATGCTAGCGCATCCTTTATGAATTCGATATAAAGGAGTGGACGTTTTTATTTTCATTGGTGAGCTATATTCTGATCTCTCAATATCATCACTTGTTTTCTTCGTTGATAGTTGTTGTCTCATCAAAGTGATTGAAACAAAAACATTAATTGCATTGTTCATTTGAATTACCTATCTCTATCTCTGATTGATATTTAACATTTAAAAACAAATGTTTAAACTCCCTGAGATAAAACAACGTTAACTCAATATCAACTTAGTTGTTCCTTTCTTTTCGTCTGTTTTGTGAACATAAATACCATATTAAAATTTAACTCAGATTAGAGATACATGTACTACTAGTATAATAAAACTCTAAAACAAATCAATACAAGATACAGAATCATTGCTATACCAGCCAGCAAATAGAAGCCTATAGTTAACTTACCTCTAAAACTAATTAATACAACAGACAGTATCATTGCTATACCAGTCAGCAAATGGAAGCCTATAGTTAACTTCTTTCTGCTTATGCTGTATAAAGAAATGCTATAGTTATAAAGACATATACAATTGTTTTGTCATTGTCAAAGGTTACAGTATATTACAAGAATAATGCACGAATGTAAAAGAGTATTTAATCCTTACAAACTGTCAGACAAAGATATGATATTGCATCATACAATTTAAAAAAAAAACAAGGGCTACCATATGCATATCCTTCATATAATATGATGTGTACAATATATGTAAAGAAATATAAAAGCAGACCCGAAGCATGCATACAATTATACTAGAGAATTCATATATAATTCAGTCTACTGTATTGGCGTTAGAATGTACCTGTTATACTAGAGAATTCCTATATAATTCAGTCTACTGTATTGGCGTTAGAATGTACCTGTTATACTAGAGAATTCCTATATAATTCAGTCTACTGTATTGGCGTTAGAATGTACCTGTTATACTAGAGAATTCCTATATAATTCAGTCTACTGTATTGGCGTTAGAATGTACCTGTTATACTAGAGAATTCCTATATAATTCAGTCTACTGTATTGGCGTTAGAATGTACCTGTTATACTAGATAATTCCTATATAATTCAGTCTACTGTATTGGCGTTAGAATGTACCTGTTATACTAGAGAATTCCTATATAATTCAGTCTACTGTATTGGCGTTAGAATGTACCTGTTATACTAGATAATTCCTATATAATTCAGTCTACTGTATTGGCGTTAGAAAGTACCTGTTATACTAGAGAATTCCTATATAATTCAGTCTACTGTATTGGCGTTAGAATGTACCTGTTATACTAGATAATTCCTATATAATTCAGTCTACTGTATTGGCGTTAGAATGTACCTGTTATACTAGAGAATTCCTATATAATTCAGTCTACTGTATTGACGTTAGAATGTACCTGTTATACTAGAGAATTCCTATATAATTCAGTCTACTGTATTGGCGTTAGAATGTACCTGTTATACTAGAGAATTCCTATATAATTCAGTCTACTGTATTGGCGTTAGAATGTACCTGTTATACTAGAGAATTCCTACATAATTCAGTCTACTGTATTGGCGTTAGAATGTACCTGTTTTACTAGAGAATTTCTATATAATTCAGTCTACTGTATTGGCGTTAGAATGTACCTGTTATACTAGAGAATTCCTATATAATTCAGTCTACTGTATTGGCGTTAGAATGTACCTGTTATACTAAAAAATTCCTATATAATTCAGTCTACTGTATTGGCGTTAGAAAGTACCTGTTATACTAGAGAATTCCTATATAATTCAGTCTACTGTATTGGCGTTAACATGTACCTGTTATACTAGAGAATTCCTATATAATTCAGTCTACTGTATTGGCGTTAGAATGTACCTGTTATACTAGAGAATTCCTATATAATTCAGTCTACTGTATTGGCGTTAGAATGTACCTGTTATACTAAAGAATTCCTATATAACTCAGTCTACTGTATTGGCGTTAGAATGTACCTGTTATACTAAAGAATTCCTATATAATTCAGTCTACTGTATTGGCGTTAGAAAGTACCTGTTATACTAGAGAATTCCTATATAATTCAGTCTACTGTATTGGCGTTAGAATGTACCTGTTATACTAAAGAATTCCTATATAATTCAGTCTACTGTATTGGCGTTAGAATGTACCTGTTATACTAGATAATTCCTATATAATTCAGTCTACTGTATTGGCGTTAGAATGTACCTGTTATACTACAGAATTCCTATATAATTCAGTCTACTGTATTGGCGTTAGAATGTACCTGTTATACTAGAGAATTCCTATATAATTCAGTCTACTGTATTGGCGTTAGAATGTACCTGTTCATATTCACTAATATTGCAAAGACCACACATGACGGGTATTCCACCAAACCATTTACAAAATAGTTCAAGAATCGACTACCTTCTAATTGTACAGAGGAATACAATAGTCCATAATACGTCATACCATTTGTAAACCTGGAATTTATTATCTGATTAGTAAATTTTGTTTTGACAAGAAAAGAGAATTGAATAATCACGTTCTACACAAACCTGTTCAACCTTTTTTTTGGCATGCTTTGTGTGACAATCCAACTTGATTGCATGATTATAAAACTAATACAGAATGTCATAAAACAATTTGAAAATAAAGATTGAAATAACATGCATAAACTCTGAAGAAATGTCTATGCCATATGCATTTTGTCGGGCATCTATAAACAAAACAGAGACATTAAGTTGATTCCCACATTTTTTAAATTTCCAAATAGGCAATTGTTGATTAAACTTACTAACATAAAACACATAGAATATAACCATCAGTTATTCTAAGAGTATAAAGAATAAATTGTCGATGGACCCAATCGTGGTTTTTATTACAATTTTTTGTATTGCAGGATATTTGAAGGCAGAATCAATTAATTTAAACGTAAAAGTCAACTATTATACATAACTATGTTGTCGATCGTATTAGATTTTGGTTTGAAATGCATTTCTTCATGGTAAACACTCAATAGTTACAATTTACCAGAACTACTGAATTAGTTCCATGTTAATGAATACTTTATTATCATGTCAGAACCACGAAGTACACATACGAAGCCTTTATCTTTAATGTTGATTGAAATACATGCTGAAAATAACCCTTATCTATTTGTACTTTGGCAACGTATTCAACAAAGTGTAATTTCATAACTCGGGTACTTATATACACCCTTTCTTTTCTTTTCTACTAACATTACTTGAGTGAATATCCCGGCTTATCCTTGAAATGTATGGGTAAACTTGAAAAGCTATATGATCCCGTATCCCCTGTGATGAAAACGAGCAGTGACCAGAATGGTATCAATAGTGAAATCACGAAACCAATTTAATATAATTGTGATACGGGGTACATACATATAAAATTAGTTGTCTTAGTCTTGTCAATGATACAATTAGAATATATAATGTTTATTATGAAGTTAACCGATTAATATAGTACATTTAATGATAAATTTTGGTTTTGACCAAAATGTCACAATTCACTTTACACGTAAATGCAATCGAGCGGGGCGTAGGGTCCTTTGCACAAATACACCTGTTTCTGTACCTGTTTCGACAGAAGTGAACAGCAGTATGAGATCGTGTTTTTACATTTAATATTATTTCAAATGATGAAGATATTAAATATAAATTAAGTACCATGTAAACATCCAAATCAAAGCTATTTTACACACAAATGCATTTCTAAAAATATCTAATACTGTCGGATTATTAGAACTCCTAGATGTGACAGGATTAACTTCTGATGTGACAGGATTAACTTCTGATGTGACATGATCAACTGAAGTGACCGGATCAATTGGCGATGAAACGGTATTAACTGGTGATGTGACATGTATATCATTATTTATCTTTTCTTCTTTTTCATATCCTACACCATTTTCCACTTCACTGTCTAATGAGCTCAACAATGGTACAATTTTTTCTGGGTCTTTCTTGTTTTTCATTGCAATCTTTTGAATTAATTTCTGTGCCTCTTTCATTTTACCATTAGCAACCAGCCACCTCAGAGATTCGTCACATAACCTAAAAAACAAATATTTTTGGAACAATAAGTATGTTTGATTGATGAACAGTTTCGGAGCATCTAAGGTGACAAATTGATAGTTCAAATTACTATTTTACTTGTATGAATAAATTGTGTTATTAGGTACTGTGTACGTCAGTGTGACAGCAAAACCATAACTTTAAAAAGTGTGTAATTATACCTTAAAGAAGTTTACTTATATTGGGCATACTTTATATATCATTAGTGAAGAGAAGAAACATTCGAGTGTCTTCTCCTTTAATTTTCTTGCATGGACATCGGTGAATGCATGAAATTTTAGTAAGTGTCTTCTATATAGTTTGAGTATATATGTTACAGTGAATTTGTATAATCAGTGAATATGTAGAATCCCTGAAATTTTCAGGGATTATGTAGAATCACTGGCCAGTTCAGGGATTATATATAATCACTAAAATTTTCAGGGATTATGTATAATCACTTGAAAAAACGTCAGCGATTATACATAATAACTGAAATGAAAAAATAGTTTTATTTATAAAGCAAATAAATAAAAGTCAAATAATTTTTGCTATAAAATCATATTAATACGGAAGCCGTAAGGGGACACACAAAACATTAGAAAATATTTTTTTTAATTCGAGATCACGATAAAACATTACCGTTTTACCGAGATCTCGATAAAAAATATATCGTTATCTCGATAAAACGAAATTGTTATATCGAGATCTCGATAAAAAATATATCGTTATCTCGATAAAACGAAACTGTTATATCGAGATCTCGGATTATTAAATCGTTATCTCGGTTTAATATATCGAGATCTCGATAAAAAATATATCGTTATCTCGAGAAAACGAAACTGTTATATCGAGATCTCGGATTATTATATCGTTATCTCGAGAAACCGAAACTTTAATATATCGTTATCTCGAGAAAACGAAAGTTTAATATATCGTTATCTCGAGAAAACGAAACTGTTATATCGAGATCTCGGATTATTAAATCGTTATCTCGGTTTAATATATCGAGATCTCGATAAAAAATATATCGCAATCTCGAGAAAACGAAACTGTTTTATCGAGATCTCGGATTATTATATCGTTATCTCGAGAAAACGAAACTGTTATATCGAGATCTCGGATTGTTATATCGTTATCTCGGATTATTTAATTGCTTCTTATCACGTGTCAACTTATTACACAATGGTGACAGTCAACACGGCGGAAAGAGTAAGTATGATTTGTGTGTTTTAAAGCTTGTTTTATACATGATGTTATGGTGATGTGTCACTATTATAGGTGCATTTAGCTGGGAATATATGATATGCGTAAGAAATCTGTATGGCAATATCTGAATAAATCAATTGAACAAATTCGTCAATTAGTGAATGTTTACAGTATAAACAAAACATGGTAAAGTTCTCTTAGAAATCATACTGTAAACACTGAAGAACACGATCATTTCCGTCAGGAAGGTAGAAAAAGGGACAGTACTTCTTGATGGGTTGATAAATCAGCGTCCAAACTTTAGAGGAGGTACATTTTTATGTTTTGATTGTGTTTGTTCATCCTTTAGAAGAAATATTGATATCTGTTTAATGTGCCATTGACCGTCATATGAACGATCTAGGCTCATAATCTAAGATTTGCTGTAGCGGCCATGTTTTTAATTGGACCAAAACAAAGGTAAGATTGTTGGTAACATTCCTGCATAGTTTCGTCAAAATCCGTCAAGTGGTTTCAGAGAAGAAGGTGAAAATGTAAAAGTTTACGACGGATGACGGACGCAACGTGATGGTAAAAGCTCACACTGACTTTCAGTTAGGTGAGCTAAAAAGGATTATATTTTCATCCCAATTTTTATCAATTATGTGTATAGTAATCCTTTGGGTAAACATTTTATCAATTCAATGAGATATGAGGAACTCTTTCTTTTGAATTCTATAGTCGGATAATCGGAAGATCTGCTATATGTATGTAGACAAAAAGACAAAAAATTACAACAAAGTTCCAAAGTCATAACATTTGTATATACTAGAACACACCCGTGATATCACGGGTCCGTGACTGAATTAAAGTATATAACTATGCGTAAGCCTTATTTTAGTACTAGTATTGTCATCTGATAAAGTCATGCCGATTATAAGTTTCACAGTTTTCTCTGCTTTCAAAATCTTTCTGTTTGAACCCGTCGACCTGGATTTTATCAGTTATTTGTAATATTGGAGTATTTTTTAATAACAGCATTGTCCTATATAGGCGAGTGTAATATTTGAAAAAGACGTCTAGTTAAGGACTTTAATGCACCCACCTAACACACGGCTAATTTCTTTTTTAAATGAAGGAATAATGATTTAACTTTGATTTTTGCCCGGTCGTCACAAAATCGTACGGTGCAGTTTTTGTAAAATTGACGTTTATTTCGGAAATTAGTTGAAAATTATAAAACTACGACATGTTTTTCAAGCAAAGGAAATTAGTCGTATCTCTTCTTTTAGACAGAATAATTAAGTGAATTAGATTCTTAGAATAATGAAAAACATTATTTACAAATGCAAATCCGCATGCTTTTGCATTCCTTCTAAATATTTGACATTTTGTACGAAAATTTTCATAATCCTGACCTTTTCGGATCTACAATTAAATTTTTATTAAATGATTTTGCACTCTATCCGTTTTAGAACACACCAAATTACTCATCAGTTATCGTTTTTTCATTCAAGATCAAGACTTTATCTCAACATTTCTTAAAATCACGAGTTTCTGTAATTTTATGATGTTGGGTAAAATCACTATAGTTTCCGGAATCCCTTATCTATTTCGTTATCGTTTTTTACTGAATATATTAGTCGATTTCCGTGTACTTAATAGTGCTATTAGAGTACTATAAATCATATTTAAACGGTTCTATTTCTATCTTTAACATCAGTGTAGCTTAAATAGATATGAAATCGTCCGAAATTAAGATCAAATTTAAGTAAAACATAATTTTTGAGTTCTGTAGAATTACCCCTTTCTAAAAAAGGAATCGTATCGGAAAATTGTAGAAAATCTTCCGAGTCGTGTCAAACTTTTCACAGTCCAGTTCACAATGAAACCATTTCTATGCTAAAAAGCAAAAACTATCCATTGATTGACATAGATATGCATAGTCTGTCATGTATTTACTACATCGAAACTATGCAGTTAAACACTTAAATGATTGCCGCTGTGGGAAAACTAAAAGATGAAGTTTACAGAAGACTGGTCGATGAATATGAAAAAAAATTAAAACATCCCATTTGAAAATACAAAATATCATAAGATTTGCTATAAATATTTTAAAAGTAAGCACAACCTATCATCTTCTGTTTTGTCCGCTGTACAAAGATTTTGTGCTTCATGTACCAATTCTGCCGACCAGTCTCTTCTCATATATCAACGAGGGCAGTAGATCTATAACTCATTCTGATTTGTCTGTTTGTATATTTTGCAAATTTATAAAGCCTATAAGCAAGGTACACAACTTTATAAGGTATCCTTTGAGGAGCAAACTCAAGCTGTATTGAGTGTTACTACATATATCTCCTACAATGATCTGATTTACAAAATAACTCATGATAATTTTACTATTAAATCTTTATACCATCGAGCTTGCATCGCTAAATATTTGTTACAAAATTTGAAATCAGAAAGTAAAGAGCTATTTAATTCTGAACATAAAACAGCTTTTACTAACATTTCGACGATTAAAGATGACGTGCCTGTACACAAGGAAGTATTCTGGTTAACAACTTTAATTACTTGGTCAGTTAACCGGGCTTAATAAATTTCTGCCCCAGAATAGCCGACGAGAAAACTACAGAACATATTATCAGCTTCAACAAAAACTAAAAATATATGGTCAATTTATAGTTACATATATACAGCATCAACGAGGCCAAGGTACATCCAATATTGTATACAGTAGCTCTATAATTTTGTCTTATGCCGTAATGACGGAAAATTACTCGTTTAAAATGACAGTTATATATACAGTCTGTCAAATTCAAAGATCTGAGCAGTGACTGCGAAACTGGTTGCAAGCACTTTATACAGCTACTAGTATTTTACGGAAGCATATATGGGGTAAAGTTGTAATCCAATCAGATGAATATCCATTATCTAAAAACATTTCACTGGATTATTCAATTAAAATTATGCCACCTGCTTTAAAAACATTTCTGTATTGTCTTTTGGATGATGGCGCATCTGCCGCAGTTAATAAAGCGTACGATATTCCTATTGACAAAGTTCTTAGATGTATGGCGTTAGTAGAATGTATGTATTATCTATAAATTTTTTTTTTTACTCTTTTTCATTTAGGTTTATTATTACAAATGCACCGTATTTATGGACACACCTTTGATAACTATTAACAAGTTTGACTGCTCAAGAGATTAGAAAAATTGAAAATGGGGCATACATTCTACGTGGCATTATTTTTCTTCTGGGGGTCAACATTTTATCCAAGACAAGTCGACCTAACTACAGAAACAATAAAAGTTCTCCGTATGACTTTGGTTTGGTAAAAGGCAACATCGGTCCGGTATGATGTCATCCAAATTGCTACAAGATTTGATCTGTTCACGCATTGGTATAGGTATAGGGGGAGGGTTGAGATCTCCAAAAACATGTTTAACCCCGGCGCAATTTTACGCCTGTCCCAAATCAGGAGCCTCTGGCCTTTCTTAGTTTTGTGTGATTTTTTATTATTATTTCTTGAGTATATTTCGAAGCTTAGTATGACGTCCATTATCATTTCAAACTAGTACATTTTTGTTTATGGGCCAGCTGAAGAACGCCTCCGGGTTTGGGAGTTTCTTGCTGCATTGATGACCCATTGGTGATCTTCGGCCGTTGCCTGCTTTTTGAACGGGTTGGTGTCTCTTTGACAAATCCCTCATGTCCATTCCCAATTTTTAATTCAATCTGTATATAGTAGATCTTGTGTCCGCTTTGAGCAAAACCTCTGCTGTACTGATATATGCCCATGCCAAGGAAGTTGTCTTTGTATGGATATGTTGACCGATAAGAATGGTGAGATTACAAGTTAAAATGAAGCTATAATATTCCGATATCGCAAGATTTCGACACCTAAATGGTCCAACATCCCATTGGTCCGACGTTTCGATCATTTAGGTTATACTCTAACGGAATTTTAACATAAGAAAGCCAAATAAAAGGTTCAATATTAGGATAACCGTGTCCTCCGTTTGAAACGGTGAAACAAGATATAAAAAAGTAATACTTAGTGCCAAAGAAGCCGAACGTCATCACTAGCGTAATTCAAAATAAGTACAAACTACTTTGTCAAGTGTTGTTTGATTAGTTAGATATCTCAAGATACACGGCGGCCGACTAAAGTAAAATCAAACTTAGTTTGATGTACAATGAGTGATCATATTTTCCTTGTGATGTTTTATATTAAAATTGTCACAATTTTGTTGATATAAATATACTAGTAGCACTTTACTCATTTTAGTAATGTTAGTTAGACTACTCTTATCATATCTGATTTAGTGATGTAAATGAAATTGCGATATGATCCAGACTCAACATATTGCACTACAATAATAAAATAATTCTGCCCTATGGTTGTCTGATCTTGAAGCGGTTGACAGGCTTTCAAATTAACAGGAGACCATACACTTCCTCAATTTTAATGTACAGCTCATCATGGGACTTTTCTAAACAATTCAAAATACGTCATATGTTATATTTCCCCCTTGCTTCAAATATTTTGTTTCGGATTATTTTATATCAAATTTGCAGATATGTGTTTGTAAATACGTGCAATCAAATGATATGGAGGTATTATAAGATTTAGATAATGCAAGGGCGACTACATATACATTTGTGTGACTTAATGGTTGATTTTCAAATATTCCGAGAGAAAACGTTACGTAACATGCGTTACCGTTAAAATCAACCAAAATTAATTAATACTATGATAGAAATATATTTTTCCAACAGTAATACAGCATTCCTGTAAAATTGTTTCGTTTTTGCATTTGTTTTGACTAGATTTTTCTACTGGAAGTATCCGTGAATTGAAATTGCACCCATGACCTTTGACCTCGATTTAAAAAAAAATGCACCATAATTTCTTTTGACGACCGGGATATTTAGAAAGTACACATTCTTAGCTTTCCAGTGATATACAATTTAGCCGTGTGTTAGGTAGGTGCATTAAAAATGTAAATTTGGCTCTCATATCACTCGCCTAATATTAGTTATAAATAAAGTTGAATTCTTTGATTCGCTGTTTTAAGTCATGCCGGCTAACAAATCGAAAACTACCTATACGCCTTATTTTAAGTCCAGATTTTTTGTATTCGTATTGACATCTTAGATAGTCATACTGATTAAAATACTACAATAGGGAACAATATGACAATGATTGATTTAGAAGTGTCAACCCTTTGATTATGACCCGTGTATATAGCAAAATCCTAAATACACCGTTTTGTGGTGCGCCTGTAAGATGCGCAACGTACAGATAAGGTAATAGGTAACAGGTGAATATATTATTTATATCGATATCGGATTCTACCCGGAACTTGTTAACGGGTCTGGAGTGGTGTAAATTCTAATCAACACCATTGTTCTAATATTAGCTATATATAAAGTTGAATTCTTTGGTTTGTCATTTTTACCCCATGACGGCTGACAAATTCGACCTCGTTATTTTAGTATTATAGATATATACAAAAATATTTGATCTTGACAGTTTCTTTTGTAGGTAAACGTGCTTCGTTTGGTGAAGAGATATTTTGAAATGGAATTCTTTTATAGAGATATTGTCAAGATTTTACAAATGAATCATGCCATTAGTATATCACTTCGTCAGGTTAAGAGGTATTTAAAAGAAATGAATCTTGCTCGTAGAAAAGACTACTCAAATATTCGATCTGTATTTAACTTTGTTCATACGCAGGTCACTTCATACGGACCAGCGCATGGATATCGTTGGATGTATCAGAAGTATAAGCGGCACGGGTTTAAAATAAAAAGAGACCACATTAGCCTCATGCTTAACACAATTGATCCAGAGGGGGTATATCTTAGAGCCCGGCGAAGACTAAAAAGAAGAGAATATTTTTCAAGGGGGCCAAATTTTTGTTGGCATTTGGACTCCTACGATAAATTGAAAAGATATGGCTTATACATCAATGCTTGCATCGATGGGTTTTCCAGGAATATAATATGGCTCAAAGTTGGTAGATCTAGTAGTAATCCAAAAGTCATAGCTAGGTATTTTATAGACGCAATAAAAGAGCATAGAGGTCATCCATATAGCATGAGAGGTGATATGGGCACAGAAAATGGGCTGGTTGCAGTAATGCAGACGTTGTTTGCTGGAGATGAAGTGACAATACCTTTCATTTACGGAAAAAGCACTATGAACACTAGAATTGAGTCCTGGTGGGGCATTTTGCGAAAGAAGTGCTGTCAAGTATGGATATCAGCGATGAAAGGCCTTCAGGAACGAGGTCAATTTTCAGGAGACAAACTTGACATTAACCTAATTCAATTTTGTTGCATGCATTTACTTCAGGTACCTTTCTTTTCTATTTGTAGAAATATTTTACCTTCCAATATGAGCTCATGGCAATAGGCTTTCTTTGAAAGATCCTTTTTGATACCAATTTTTGTTGTACGTTTTACTTGTTAAAAACTCTTATTTTGATATAAGGAATGTATTATGTTTTTTAATCAATCCCTCACAAACGGTATTTTAAGGGAAAATATAGATTATTTGATACGTTGCTTGGAGCATAACTACGTAATTGGTTTACACTTCAAAATTGTTTTATTTTAGTTATCAGTTAGGTCATTACACGATCCACTGTATCTACTAAATCATTGGAATGTCACTCCGTATTCATCGTAGTAATCTTCATTTGACTAATTTATTTTAGGATGAAGGATTTGATATCGAGGTGCTTGGGTTTTTTTTCTATTATCAGTCGTTTAGGTTGTCTGAGCTGCCTGTCAGCAACAGCGAGTGTTCTCTTGTGAATCTTTTTATTTATGTTTTGTCTTCTTTTTCTGTAAACATGGTAAATTGTCTATGATTTTTCTCGATGAATTGGATCCTTTTTAATTCTTATTTAGATTGTACGTTTTACTTGTTCAAAATTGTTATTCTCATCTTGGTATATCAGGGACAGGCTGCATTAAATACGTTTAACCCCGCCTCATATGTTTAAGTGTGCGCCTGTCTTATGCCAGGAACCTTTGTCAGAGTTTGTATTTGAATTAATCTTTTAATTTCTTTCTGGGAGAAGGTTTCTCATTTGGTTTGCCTTGGTGTTAAGTTGGCATATCCTCATGATGCCCTATGGGACCATACATAGACGGTCGTACATGGTGTACATGCTGCATGGCGGCCTCCGTATGTCACGCTTTAATTGTTCGATGATTTGGTATCTGATTGGCATTTATTCCATAAATTGTACCTGACTTCTAATGATTGTAACGTATAGGAGTTTTTGTAATAAGTAATATCCTATTTTAACGTATAAACTCGTAAACGACATACATATCAAATGTGATCTGGAACAGAAAAAAAAAATAACATCATAGAAAAAAGTTACCCACATTAGGATTTCTCGGTAACGCGAAATTGTAGAAGAGGGACGAAAGATACCAAAGGGACAGTCAAACTCATAAATCTAAAACAAACTGACAACGCCATGGCTAAAAATGAAAAAGACAAACAAACAACAGCACACACGACACAACATAGAAAACTAAAGAATAAACAACACGAACCCCACCAAAAAACTAGGGGTGATCTCAGGTGCTCCGGAAGGGTAAGCAGATCCTGCTCCACATGCGGCACCCGTCGTGTTGCTTATGTGATAACAAATCCGTCTAAGGGGGACGATCCGAGAATTTTGAAAAGGAAGGGTGCTAGAACAAATGAGGGGTGGTGGTGTGCCAGGCTACTATTTGCCGATTTTGGCCTATATTTCACATGAATTTAACAAAATTTTCCAAAAAAAATAGGGTGCACATACCCGGAACACCCACTTCCCCCACCTTTTAATCGTGTGCTGTTGAATCTGGACATATTTTGAGAATGACACATATACTTTCAGTCGACGTTTCGTCTTAATGTATGTTTGCCAATCAGAACCTAGAGAAGACAATTACGCCAACAAAATTGGATTTTTACAGGGACATTTGGAACAAACTGATCAGCCCTACTTCTAACGGTAGTGTACAATTAATGGGGAAGATTTTAATAAGATTGCATTTGAAAATCTTGTGATTTGATTGGCCTTTTGTCCTGATTAAAAATGAAAAATGGCTTTGTCTTTTTTACAGAGCGAACTAGATGACACTGCGCAGGTATGGAACACTCATTATATTAGGAGAAGTAGAGAGTATGTTTTTCATGGACGGCCTGTCAACATGTATCTTTATCCCGACTTGTTCAATGCTGAGGAGCATATTCGACAGGTCGATGACGACGTGCTACACTTTTGTCGATCAGAATGCGCTGAAGAGGACGAGTACCCATGCGAAGAAGAGATTTTTGAGTTGGGATGCATTTACATGGAGGAAAATCTACTGAAACCACCCGAAAACGTCGACGAGTCAGTAGCGCTATACCTAAGTTTGCGTCGCTGGTTTATTCAACAGCTATGAAAATGAAAGAGATACAAAATAAATAAATTGGTTTATGCTCTCGCTCTTTTGTATTTGCATGTAGTGATATACAAAGCAGTACCTTACGAAAATGGGTGTAACCGATGTTCTTCTATCACACAGGTACAAAATATGGTAGTTTTTTTTTTATAAAGATCTTGGCTTTTGACTTTGTAAACGTTCCAAAATGATACGTGGAAATAACCATGCTAATGATTTTTGTTGTATATCAGACCGAGTGCGTACATATATAGGTCTTTTGATACTTGAACTGTCAATCAACTGTTTGCTAATTACACTTGTTCCATCTTGTTCCGTATGTCAATTCTCTGAGATATTCTCCAATGCTTCTCTTTCTTTTGCTCTATCTCACACCGTATCCAAACGTTGGTCTTTTGTTCTTTTTGCTAAAAAAAATTCTTCTTCTTTTGCGCTCTCTTGCACCGTATCCCAACCTTTTTCTTTTCTTCTTTTCGCTCAAAATAGCTCTCCCCTCACAACTTATCCCCACCTTTGTCTGTTGTTTTTTTTCTCGCTCCAATGGGCTCTTTTCCGTTCCTATTCCCGGTACCCCCGGTGATCTACACTGCTCTGATCCGTGCTCACAACCTTGCTTTTCCTACTTTTGGCGTTATTTTGACAGCAAAGGAGGAGAAGAGAGACTGTGGCCGATGCAAAATGTAACCATGAGTCGTATGAGCAAGCCAACGAGTCATACGAAAAAGCCACGAGTCGTATGAGCAACCATACGAGTAGTATGAGGTACCCTGCGAGCAACGACTCTCTCGGTCTCTTTCACTCACTTGTTAGGTGTTTGTGTCTTGTGTCCAAAATACCTCAAAAATAGACATGAGTCGTATTAGCATAGCTTTGAGCACTATGAGCAACATTTCGATTCGTATGAAAAAGAGTGGACACACTGAAATGTCTCGCCTGTTCCAGTGTTCATAATATAACTTATGTTGTAAGTATAAAAAAACAAGTTTAAACCACAAGCATTATAAATAAATTAACATTTAAATGATCAATGTACATGAGACGAAGGTGAGATAAACCCTTTCAGACAGAAATGTAGTTCATGCACTCATTCCATACAACAAATCTAGTTTACCTATTGCTAAAAGTATCTCCGAATAAACCTCTTAAAAAATAACCTTGACCATGAAATATAGGTCAAGATCAACTTACACCTACTTAACAGACATACACACCTTACAATTATTCCCTACACCAAATATAGTTATACTATCCCTTTAGTATCTGAAAGAAGGCCAAATCAGATAAATGTAACATTGGCCAATGAACCATGACCTTGAGGTCAAGGTCAAATGATTATTGTCAGAATGGAATCCATACACGAAATATAATTGACTTCTGAGAAATAGACCATATCACAAATTTTTAATTTGGCCAGTCAACCATGAAAAAGAGGTCAAGGTCAGATTATTATTGACAGACAGACATGTACACCTTACAAACATTCCATACACCAAATATAATTGACTGGATACTTATAGTATCTGCAAAATAGACCAAAACACCAAAAAAAATATACTTTGACCACTGAATCATGAAAATGAGGTCACGGTCAGATGTCACCTGCCAGTTGGACATGAACAACTTACAATCATTGCACAACCAATTATAGAAGACCTATTGCTTTATAGATATGGACTTATAAAAAAGAAGATGTGGTATGATTGCCAATGAGACAACTATCCACAAAAGACCAAAATGACACAGACATTAACAACTATAGGTCATCGTACGGCCTTCAACAATGAGCAAAGCCCATACCGCATAGTCAGCTATAAGAGGCCCCGATAAGACACGGAAGCTTTCAAATATTCCCACGCAACTAAATTAGCAAATAAATCTGTCGTTCGTCATTACTGTGAAGTTTCAAAACATTTAGCCTAACAGTTTCAGAGGAGAAGATTTTAGAAAATCGGCCAATGAGAATCTAAGATTTGCTATAGCGACCCTGTTTTTCATTGGACCAGAACAAAAATAAGTAAGTTCGTAAAGAACCTTCAACTGAACATTCCTATAAAGTTTCGTTTAAATCCGTCCAGTGGTTTCAAAGAAGAAGATGAAAATGTGAAAAGATTACGACGGACGACGGATGCAACTTGATGGTCAGGTGAGCTTAAAATGTAGCATAAGGACATGAAAGATAGACTGTGCCAAGTTCAAAGTAAATCCCTTCAGTGGTTTTTGAGAGAAAATTTTCGGAATGTTAACAGCGGGCGACATACGATGGAAAGCAAAAGCACAAATAGTCTTCGGCTAGGTATACTAAGCTAAAAAATAAATATCATGAAATCTCCTTCAATATCTTTATTTGGTCAACAAAACTGACAAAATAATATAAAGCTGAAAAATGGGGGCCCGTATGCATAACGCATCTTAAGGTTATATTTGTTCGTAAAGGACAGTTTTTTCTTCAAAAGCAATGGACGTCTACTGGTACTCTAAATGGAATTCTTAACTTCAGTATTTTTATGAATACAGGCTCAGGCCATTCTCAGTAATGCATCATACTCAGTACATTTTATATATTGAACTGAAAAGCAAACTTAATCATGTTTACTTAATAATATTTACATTAAAAAGTTACATTCAGTGCATATGATATTAAAGTTTTAATAAAGAAAAAAAGCTAAAAACTTTATGATCTTATTTAAATTGGTCTAAATTTGAAAAAAATGAAAACAAAATTTCGACAGGAATACCTCTGACTCAGAAAAAAAGTGTAATTCACACGGAATAAAAGTGTCAACGAGTTAAAATAATGGTGGAAAGGTTATTTATTGGTTACATGCCTAAAATTACCCCAGTTGCTGGAAACTACTCTGATACTTTCAGAAAGTACTCCTACAGCTTATTAAAAAAAAAGGCAAAAAAGGGACATATCTTCCAAGACGAGACATTGGAGCAATGTAATTAATATGCTGACCAATATTTTGATAGCTTTACTGCTTTACAAATACTGAGTCTACCCTCATGATCTATTTCAAGCCATTTGAACATTGTTAGTAAACCCTTTAGATTATGTTTACCTAGTTAAGATCAGGACCCTTTTGATTTTTACAGGGTCAAAGATTTTAATATGTTTATGACATATTTTAATGCCATTTGAACCATGCATGTTTATTTTGTTGAGACAAGTATACACTCTACAGTTATAATCTTCAGTTAAACATTTCTAGATTCAGTCAGGCCAGTCACTCAAAGGATGCTGCAGTGATCTAGCATTGATGTAAGCATGGTTAAACAATGTGCATTTAGTCCCTGACAAATTTACATTTTGTTGATTCTTCTTTGAATCATTACATGAAATCATACAATACAATCTTAAAACAATGTGCATTTAGTCCCTGACAAATTTACATTTTGTCGATTCTTCTTTGAATCATTACATGAAATCATACAATACCAACTTATTGAATGTAAGTGATAAAAGCAAAAGAAAGGAATGTCCAAACTTCAAATCAAAGAAGTGACTAAACATAATCCATCTCCCACATGTTTGTTTTGAATATGTTCATAAAGTCTTCTCTGAGGTCAGCAACAGACTCATAACAAGATGGCAGTTGTAGCATATTCCCACAAGTCTGAGCTGTGGGTCTCCTCTCAAAACCTGAAAGCATACTAAATGCTACATTTAATTGGTAACACATGAGGTTTGATCCAGTACAAAAACGCATAAAGTTTTGAAGTCCTTTCTCGTCTAAACTTTTTATAAACTTTTAAAGATAACCAGCCACAATCTGTTCTTTGAGTTCAAGAACATCAGGAAACTTTAGAAGTTTCAACACTTTTGCAACTGTTGGGTTCTTGTCTTCATAAACTCTTAAACTCTTAGCTGGACTGTTTGTGGAGTTAATGATGAAGTCTTTGAAGGTGATTCATTTGATGGATCAGAAGATAAGTTAGCGACTTGTTTATTTACTTGTAGTAATTTGTGATCAGGTAAACTATCATCGGATGGAGATTCCATTTCAGAACAGCCCACAACAGTTGTTGGTAACTTCTTGCTGTATATGTAAAATCGTAGAAGTTTTGATCCTGTCAAAGTATATAGGTCTCCAATTGTGCAATCATTGTCCATTCTGCCTCCCATAAAATTTCTGACTTCAAATTGAAAATCTGTTACGTTTCCTCTTTTCGATTTGCCATTCAGGAAAAATACCTTCTTCCCATGTTGCAGGATATCATCTTGCATCCAGGTCTTCGGTGCATTGATGTATCTTACGCCTCCACCATTTAGTGTCCTGACTTGACGATATTCACTACTTATGTAATCGTAATCAAACCACCCAATTTCAATCTTCCTCTCTTGCTTTTTGGCATTGTCATTCCCTTTCAGCTTTCAATAAAGAATGAAGAACGAATGTACAAAAACAAAGAAATTAAACAACTAAACACTCTTTATTCAATGTTTACTTTTTAGCTCATTTTTTTTCAATTGCTAAATATGTGATAAATAGATTATTATTCACTGTAAATTATTCCTGTACATGCACACAGTTGCTTACATTACTCAGTTGCTTACCCATGCTACACTACACAAGTATTGGTACTCCAGATCTATATAGTGGAGGAAAGAATAAAGAAGAAGAAGAATATGGCATTTTCCATATCGACCCTATTATCAGCCCTTGACCCATATCTATACCTTGGGCTAAAGCCCTTGGTCCGATATGAGAGTCTTTGGCTATTAATTGGGACGATATGGAAAATGCCATGTAATAATCTTTAATAATACCATTTTCAAAATATATCCAATTAACAGCAAATATGTCAATTTTGAAGTTTAAGGGGATAAACCCCAAATAAGGGATTGTCGTACGACTTGCCGTACAATGGAGACTTTAGCAGATCTTCTAATTCGGTAGAAGGAATGTTGACTCCTTTAGTCTCTACATGGCCTGGGACTATAATACTAACGGGACTGGAAACCGTTACACCAATCAGTGTAATAATATCTGCATCACAGCCGTTAGAACGAGACTTTACCTGCGCTATTTATTGATACGCCATATTGTTTTGACAGTGACATCGTGCCTTGATCTTATAATTTCGGTAATTTGTTTTTCTATTTTATAGTTACAATGTATTAGTAATGATTATCCTTAACATAAACATGATTACTTTAATGATAAAAGATATCCCGATCTTTGACAGTTAATATAAATCACCAAATCCCGCCTTAATTGTAAAAATTAACATATAAACATTGAAATTTTCAGGATTAAAATAGCGTGGGGACGATGTGGAAAAAAGTATATGATTCATAAAATGTCTTATAACTTTTGATTGAAAAGAATTACGCAAGTTCGGTTTGTTGTAAAGTCATATTTATAGGTGATAGTTTGGATTTACCTTTTTTTATTTTTTAGTATAATAGTCCCAGATATGGCCAAATAGGCTGTCCACATCTCCAAGGTCTATTTTGTAGTAACGGCAGCCATGTTTTTCGGAAAATGGCTATGTGCGACACAATTTTTTAAGAAAATATACCCTAAAGAGGATTGTGGCAATGTTTCGTCTAAATCCCTTTAGTGGCTTCATACTTTTGTTAACTTAACAGATAAACAAAATGGACACCATTGAGTGATGACAATAGCTTACAAGCACCTTCGGTCCAGGTGAGCTCACAAGAGAAAGTTGTGGTGGGGACACAAATTGGTTTAAATTCATATGCATATTATATGCATTCTTGTATGCAACACACTTTCTCATGTTGGTTAACAATCATGTAGAGCGGACACAATTTGGACGGACTGACAATCTAATTACTTTAGGGCTCCTGGTGATAGTCAGCGTGGCCTTAATTAACAGTGTGACATGTGGATGACAAATAGACAGACATTTGTATACCATAAAACTTCCAGCAAAATAATTTAAAGAGCTTATAAACATGATTCAAACTGTGAAAGTATAAATAAACTCATCATAGATACCAGGACAAAATTTAGTATATACGCCAGACGCGCGTTTCGTCTACAAAAGACTCATCATTGACGCTCGAATCCAAAAAAGTTAAAAAGGCCAAATAAAGTACAAAGTTGAAGAGCATTGAGGACCAAAATTCATAAAAGTTTTGCCAAATCCAGCTAAGGTAATCTATGCCTGAGGTAGTATAAAGTACCCCCAATTATAATGTAGTATTGTGTATTGAAATGTGAATATACATGTAATAATGATAATGTACCTTCTCTTCTCCAATTGTTTGTATTGATTCATCTGATGCATTTCCATTTCTTAAAAATTCAAATACTTCACAGTAGTCATCCATTTCTTTCTGTAAAACAAAGACAAATATCAATATGATAATAACATCAAGAGTAATAACAAAATTACCGAACTGATGAGCAAAAATCCAGGGCAGTAGTCAATAAATAAAAACAATAAATTTAAAAAATCGATAAATAACGCTTATCAGGGGCAATAACTCTTCCATGGAGAAAACACATACCTTTGAATTCAATTAAATAATATTAAATCAGGCCGTTGCGCAAAAATATGGAAATTCGCCAACAATGGGAGAAAAGATGTTCCCCATTTTGAGAAACAGATAATCGTATGGAAAACTTTACTTTAGTTTTTGGGGTTATGGCTGATTAAGTTATACTCAACCAGCACTGACTTAAACATGCTTCGTTCAGACTTTTTCATATTCACGACGGGTATTCCTGGCACACGGAACCGCAATATCCATAGCACAGAGTTCTAGTTCTGTAGGTCAGTAGTGAGAATGTGGATCTAGGGAGTCCTCTGCTTTCAGAGATTGACGGAATCGGGATGGCACATAGATTGTGGACATGTCACAATGAATGCACACTTACTGTCTGTGTATTAAATCTGGACAGAAAGGACCGTAGGCAAATAAAACTCTGTTGAGTCAGAAAATTTCAGTGCGTGAAATTTTATTTATTTATTGAACACATCGAAACAAAGCATGTTTTTCCCAAGATACAGGAATTTACGGTTAATCCAGCTATTTTGGAGAAGGGCAGAACTGTTGCATGGACCATTTGATTTTCAGGGGTGGGGGGATGGGTTGGCTTTTCATGTGGACTCAGATTTTTTTCCCCAGCAAATTTAGGGCCAGGATAATTTTATCTAAGAAAACCCAGATGCCTCCCCCCTCCCCCCTCAGAAAAATCAAATGGTCTGTACCTTTGAGGCCCACTTTTCTCTTTGAGCATGTTGAGATCAATTTATTCCACCCTTCCTGGACAAATAATTTCCCCCCTCAAATTTCAGGATATTATAAATAGTCAGGCCCCCTGAAGTTAAAATGGTCGGTCCTTTAGGGATATTTGAACTTGAATCCGGGTCTGTTTGCTCTAATTCACGTTGCCCTAGGACCTGTTCACTCTACTTCTTGTTTGTCCTATGTCCGTTCACTCTGATGTTTCATACATGTTTCATATATTTTATTGTTTGTTGGAAATTCCACCAACTTTTTATCTTGTTTTTGCTGTATATTTTCTCATTTAATTTATCTGCAAGTTATGTAATCACTGTGATACAATTTTATTGTATTGTCTAAATTGTTTTACATGTATATACGTTTGTGTGCTTTGTGATTTTTTTCCCTTCATAAAGTTGTTTTACTGTATTGAGACTTTAAATCAAGGTGTGTCATGACTTATCGTGTTCTGTATTTGATCACATTTATACATTTTATACATTAACTCGGAGAGAACAGACACCATGTATTTTCTCTTCATAATATATAAATGGTTTTACATTACGAATTTTTGGGCCCCTTTATAGCTGGCTGTTCCATGTGAGCCAAGGCTCTGTGTTGAAGGCCGTACCTTGACCTATAATGGTTTACTTTTATAAATTGTTATTTGGATGGAGAGTTGTCTCATTGGCATTCACACCACATCTTCCTATATCTACATGTATCATGTCTATGTATATATGTTACAGTGAATTTGTATAATCAGGCATTATGTAGAATCCCTGATTTTTATGGGAATATGTAGAATCACTGAAATCATTAGTAATTATATATAATCCCTGAAAATGACCAGTGATTTTACATACTCACTGAACATGTTAATGATTATTATACAAACTCCCTAATATGATTTCAGGGATAATCAATAATTTAAGATTCCTTTGTTTAATAATCTTATTTTAATATAATAGACAAATTATAATATTTTTCTTTCATATTCCTTTCCAAATGAGATAAATCTGCTTTTAAACACAGAGGGTGATCTTAAAGATATAACTTACAGGGTTTTTAGAAAAAGTTGAAGCTGACTTCACAATTACTAAAGTATTTTTAATTGGAAACGAACCTAGGGCGAACGAAATCCATGGGCGAACGAATCCACCACAAACTGACCTAGGCCAGGGCGAACATGTAACTAGAGTGAAACGGTCCAGTTACCCTTTACTTTGAAATGCCGGAGTGAGGAGGGGGGGGGGGGTTTGATTTATTTTTCTCAGTAAGAATATGGATTTATAACGTTGGTGAGACAATGCCAGAACATTTAATTATTCTTTGAGATGGCATTATTATTCTGTATGAAAGATCTTTGCATACAGCATAATAATGCCACCTCAGAAAAGATCCTCTATCAAATTAGTCTTTTTCTAGTCCAAATAATTATGACGTCTGGCAAGGCTTTTTTAATTTTTTTTCTGGGACGCCTTCCTATGGCAAGGCTATTTTAATTAATCCTACATCGTAGGAAGTCATCCCAGAAAAAAAATAATTAAAAAAGCCTTGCCAGACGTCATATGCATAGACGTAGAAAGGCGTCCCAGAAAACAATTAAGGATGTCTGCTGCTCTAATTTAAAATAACAAGGATTTCATGTGGTTGCTTAACATGAAAACAACTTTGATATTTAAACAAAATAAAGTAATAAAATCATTAGTCTCGTGTGTAGTTTTCAAAATACGAGACATTCAGAAAATGGCGGGAAAAGGGTTTTCTTCAGACTTTACTATTTGTTAACATTGGAATTGTTTTTTACCCTTTAAACCAAGAAAAAATAACAAGGATTTCATGCCGCCGGATCACTAAATCAGAAATGATCTATTGAACAGATTTATGAAGACAAAAGTAGGTTGTCGTGTAAAAAAAAATTTAATACATTTGGATGGATAAAACCTGAGAAAATCGAAAATATGACAAGAATTCAAAAACATGACCAGCAGACATCCTTAAAATAGCCTTGCCAGACGTCATAATTATTTTGACTAGTCTTTTTCCTGAAAATTCAGGATCGCAATGAGTGTTGTTTGTTTCGGAACTTTAAACAAAAGCCCCCCTGTTTAAGATTTAAATGGTCGGTCCTTTATAAAACTTAGTATGGCTGATCACTGGTATCCGGTCGTTCCGGCCCCAAACCGATCCGGCCCCAAGTCAATCCGGCCCCAAGTCGATCCGGCCCAAGTCGTTCCGGCCCACGTCGATCCGGCCCCATAATAAAATATGAATAAACTATATTCACTATATGGAGGAATTTGTGACAAATTTGAACTGTATAAACGGAATTTGCAAAAAGTGTCGATGATGGATCACAACAGGTAAACGAAGTATTGAAGTACCAGTTAAAGAACTACTTTAAATCGATACGTAACTGAGTGTTAGTTTAGTCTTAGATGCATGATTTTTTTATTAGTTGTTAGTGGCTTTGAACTATAGTTATTGTGTCTATTTGTACAGCAGCTCCAATGATATTTTAAAATGTGAAGATATTTTCAAAGTTGACTTTGAATGTCATGGCGATTTTTATTTTATTTACTTCTCACACAGAGTAGCTCAATAAATATTTACAGTCCAATGGAACCATAAAAATTTAACTCATCATTAATGTCTTGTTTAACCAAATCATTAGTCTATAATTGATTTGTTTATTCAATAATTGTCTGATGATTGTGAACTAAGGTAATGCCAATCGTAATCACTTAATTCAATCAAATCCTGATTAATTAAAGTTACGTTATCAACAAGGTCTTTGTAGTTTGATCTTTTGTTTGGTGTTTGGTGTTTATATAATAATAATTAATTGTATTTTTTTCAGGTAACATCAGAGGCTTCTATAACACATGTTACACTTGTTTTTCTTTTGTAATATCGAATATAGTCAATTTATTTTTTCTTAAAATTGACAATACTTTGAAAAGTATCCTGATTAATTAAAGTTACGTTATCAACAAGGTCTTTGTAGTTTGATCTTTTGTTTGGTGTTTGGTGTTTATATAATAATAATTAACTGTATTTTTTTCAGGTAACATCAGAGGCTTCTATAACACATGTTACACTTGTTTTTCTTTTGTAATATCGAATATAGTCAATTTATTTTTTTCTTAAAATTGACAATACTTTGAATAGTTGTGTGTAGATAAAATAAACCCAAGTAATATGAGTATCCATTATTCTTTATTGCAAGAAAATAACAAACCAATGACACTAAATGCACATGTTGGTCCCATAATACACAAGGAAAAGCCATTGTGATATAAAAACAAACGCATTCTGTCTTCTCTTTTATAGAAAGAACTAGGCAAATCTAACAACATTTCTCAATTTGAGAATTTTAAGAACTTTTAAAAAAGAAAAACAAAATTTGTATGTCTCAGCTTGGGGATCGGCCTGTACCGTTGTGTATGTAGCTATTTGTTATAACACAAGATAAAAGACGTATTGGATTACAGTCGGCGTTTTACGTTTCCGCAAAAAAAAAAATCTACGTTTCCGCAAAAAAAAAGTCTACGTTTCCGGAAATAAATACCTTACTACTTTTCCGCGAAAATAGTAACCATTCCGGAAAAAATATATTAAAGATAATTAATCTGAGTACCTTGAACCGTTGATTGTAGTAGCATGAAATTTTTGTAATAGCAGTATGCATTGCGCATTTAAAGTCAATTTATCTACCTCGGGCTGGAGATTTAGTCTTCGGGTTGTGCACAAATCAATAAGCAGATCCCACATTTTGATAAAAAGTGGAAGTAACACAAACACAAGAGGAATGAAGTTGCCATTTTACACCCATGTATCGAATAGTTAACCGTGCTATCCATGCAAATATCACTTGAGTTATTTCATTACATAGACAATCAAAGACATTTCAAGTTGGCGAAACACAAAAATATAACGATTCCGACATCATCATCTTTCACTAAGGTGAAACTTTCATATTTTTTTTACTTCTAGTATATTGTAGATAGAAGATCAGAACCCTTTTTGTATGCTCATCTAAAGAAAATATTTTTCAAAGGCCTTTTTTTTTTTACCGTACACAGTACACCTTTTACATTATAATTAAAAGAAATCAGAAACATTTATGAATTACAATTAATATATATCTTTATTTTTATTCCTTATTAATATGTTTTTTATTGGGGCCGGATCGACTTTACATATGGGCCGGATAGACATGGGGCCGGATCGACTTGGGCCGGATCAACGTGGGGCCGGATCGACCCGAACGCCTGATCACTTAACATCTTGAATGTGTCGAAGTGACTGCAAACTTCTGCAAAAATAGTGGTGAAAAATACGCTATATTCTAACATGTCTTACCTATTTCATGGAAAGTATAATAAAGGGGAAAGATACGAACCTTATTGTATGTGTATAATACCTCCTACTAAGGAGCATCACCATAAGGTATGCTGTAGAGGAGGACATATTAGCACATTGTTTCGGGCCGTGACAGATTAATGTGAGCATTTGCCTATCCAGTTTCAAAGACAGGCCGTAACGGGTCTTACTAACAGAAAGTTAACCATCCCAAAACTTAAATAAACAATACAAGACCATGCTTGCATAATTAAATGCATGCATGTTAGGGTCCCATTAAAACAAGAAATGAAACAAAACGAAACGTAACGAAACGAATTAATAACCGAAACAAAACAAAACACATTGAAATAAAATAAGAATTTGAGTAATACACTAAAAGAGAAATAACTTTACTAGCCTCATATACCATATATATACGAACCCATAAATACATTGACACTCACCATAGGCACTTGTCTCAGAATTTTCAAGCTATTATATGTATATCTTTTTTACCAAGAGTTTTTGGAAATCGTTTTTATATATCATATCTCATAACTATATATAGGGTCTATATTTTTGACTGAAATAGTTTAGGTACATCGCAAAATACGCATATAAAAAAAAGAAGAGGTGGTATGCTTCCCAATGAGAAAACTCTCCACAAGGGACCAAAAATGACACAGAAATTAACAACTATAGGTCACCGTACGGCCTTTTACAATGAGCAAAGCTCATACCGCATAGTCAGTTGTAAAAGGCCCCGAAATGACAAATGTAAAACAATGCAAACAAGAAAACTAAGGCCCTAATTAATGTATAATAAATGAACGAAAAATAAATATGTTTGTTTAATGTGTTACATATTTGTATTTCGTTCATTTTTTATATAAATAAGGTCGTTAGTTTTCTCGTTTGAAATGTTTTATATTGTCATATCGGGGCCTTCTATAGCTGAGTATGCGGTATGGAATTTGCTCATTGTTGAAGGCCGGACGGTGATCTATAGTTGTTAATTGTGGAGAGTTGTCTCATTGGCAATTATACCACCTCTTATTTTCTATATGTAACACAACAACAAACGACAACCACTGAATTACAGGCTCCTGACTTGGGACAGGCACATACATACATAATGTGGCGGGGTTAAACATGTTAGCCGGATCCCAACCCTCCCTTAACCTAGGACAGTGGTGTAACAGTACAAGTTCTACATAAGACATGTTTGTTTACTGTAAAAATTGACTAATTGACGAATTTGTGAAATTGCTTCACTCACATATTGCCATACAGATTTCTTACCCGTATCATATATTCCTATGTGAATGCACCTATAATAGTGAAACATCCTGATCACATCAAATATTGGAAGTAACTTTCCGGGCTTCTTTATCATGCATATCGAGTGAACAGTCATTCAAACAAGCTTTGAAACACACAAATCATACTTACTCCTTCCGCCGGGTTGCCTGCCACCTCTTGATCCGCCATTTTGTAATCAGTTAACAAGTGATAACTAACAATCCGAGATCTCGATTAAATAATCCGAGATAACGATATAATAATCCGAGATCTCAATATAACAGTTTCGTTTTCTCGAGATAACGATATATTAAAGTTTCGTTTTCTCGAGATAACGATATAATAATCCGAGATCTCAATATAACAGTTTCGTTTTCTCAAGATAACGATATATTAAAGTTTCGTTTTCTCGAGATAACGATATAATAATCCGAGATCTCGATATAACAGTTTCGTTTTCTCGAGATAACGATATATTAAAGTTTCGTTTTCTCGAGATAACGATATCATAATCCGAGATCTCGATATAACAGTTTCGTTTTCTCGAGATAAC
>NC_092347.1:23435496-23445496 GCF_963676685.1 Mytilus edulis | reverse complement strand
TGTAGGTATACATGTATCTGAAACTTTTTATTTTTATTTTATACAGATTTTGTTAAGAAATGCTTTATACACGATTTGCGGCAGCTCGTAGCTTTAAATACCGAAAATTTTAACACTTCTGTGTCTACGACCATATCACGTTGAAAACACCGGTTCTCGTCCGATCACCGAAGTTAAGCAACGTCGAGCCCGGTTAGTACTTGGATGGGTGACCGCCTGGGAATACCGGGTGTTGTAGACATTTCTTTTCTTTTTCTTTTTTTACTTGTTATTTTTCACACCTTTAGAGAAATGATAAAGTTTATAGATTTTATAACTCACAAAACATTTTGGTAGCAACTTGAGGTTCAGAACAGCAGCCGCAAAGTTAGTTAAACTAAGTACTCTCCCCTTGCTACTGTTCTGTAAAAGAATGTCATAGCGACGGCTTCTGAAACTGAGGCTATACGTTGGATTTCGCATGACAGGCCGGGTAAGTGATTTTTTTTTCTCGCCTTTTAAAACTGCCTTGCTGTGGACGCCACTTTTGAAACGTCTCTATTTGCTTCACAGCTGCGTTTTATATCCTGAAATAAGACTACCTTTTTTTTTAGACGAAATAGTATTGTAATGCCGACATTCCCCCCTTTTTATAGTAAACCTATGTCTGTATAGTTTCTCGAAATTATTGAGGATAAAACGATAGATGTTAGTGAGATGTCTAATGTTACAAGTAGTGTAAAACTTGTCATTGTTATTTTGGCTGTTGTTTTCATGAGACGACAGATTTGTGTATGTTAGTTTGTTAAGAAGTTTTAGTTCACGTACTGATTCCGTATTTTCGCGGTAGTTACCTTATTATACAATAAACTCAAATAAAACTGTTCTAATGATCTACTAATAAATTTAAAGTCGAAACCCATCTTTATTGATGAAGATCAATCGTTGTTTACAAACAGTATCAACATTACGGGAGTTTCCCTAATATGATCCATGGTTGTCGATTGGTAAACAATATGTAACAAGCTCTGTCATTGGTCAGTCGAAAGTATAAATACCAAAACAACAACAGAAACGACGGAGTGTGTGGTTGACAAGAATGGGTAGTGACAAACTTTAATAAATGCTGGAATATGTAGCTTATTGAACGTTACCTTTGTTTTAATTTAAGGTTGTCGGTGCTGGTGCAAACTTTAGGTGCCAAATCGGGAGCAAATCCTTGGTGCAAATATTTATTGGTGCAAACTTTAGGTGCCAAATCGGGAGCAAATCCTTGGTGCAAATATTTATTGGTGCAAACTTTAGGTGCCAAATCGGGAGCAAATCCTTGGTGCAAATATTTATTGGTGCAAACTTTAGGTGCCAAATCGGGAGCAAATCCTTGGTGCAAATATTTATTGGTGCAAACTTTAGGTGCCAAATCGGGAGCAAATCCTTGGTGCAAATATTTATTGGTGCAAACTTTAGGTGCCAAATCGGGAGCAAATCCTTGGTGCAAATATTTATTGGTGCAAACTTTAGGTGCCAAATGGGAGCAAATCCTTGGTGCAAATATTTATTGGTGCAATTGATGGTTTAGGTGTAATTCCTGGGTGTAAATATATTGCTTGGAGCAAATAATGTTTTAGGTGGAAATCCTTGGTGTAAATATTGCTTGGTGCAAATACATATATAGTTTTGTGCAACTTGTTTTGTTAGGTGAAATTCCTAGGTGACAAACTTTAAGAAAGTCAAGTATTTAATATTTATTACGGAAGCTTTATGGTAGGAACGATTTTGTGATTACCTATAAAGAATTGTTGATTGTTGATTGTATTTCTTATGTCTTAAGGAATTGAGACTTATTATAAACTGTGGGTTAGTGAATCTGGTTGATTTACTTTAATGTGATCGAGTTTAGCGCTACACATTGGTAGTTTAATAATATTTAGATAGTGACAGAGTAAAGTCTCTGTTTAGGTTAGTTATAGATAAGACCAACCATACTAGGACCCGGACTAGGCCAGGAACAGAGCTGTACCACTACCAGTCCAGCATTTTTATAAATAATAATAAAGCATCTAAACTGTTCTATTTCATGTATTTTATTTCACGAATATTTAGTAAATATACAGTAATAACAAAACAAATATAAAATCAATATCGGTAGAGTGTTTTGGTCGACGGTAAACCAACTAGACGTCGACCCTAATATTTTATCCTAATATACATACACACAATAAAAAGATCCCTTTACTTTATGTTCATTGTGTTCTCTGGTGTCCGACTCTAGCACCCGAGAGGCAGTGTTACAATTGGTGGCAGCGGTGGGATAAATTTATAGAGTCAGATTAAGTTGAATATATAAGATCATAGATAGAAAATAATGGACGATTCAAACGTAGTTACGTTTGGCCCACACTTGAATGAGACACATGGTGATGCTGAAGCAACTATTCATGAACATGAAATAGACGCTCAAGGTACTGAAATTTTTTAGAAGGACAGAGAGAATGATGGCCGAAGCTAGGGCAGAAATTAGGCTTCGGATGGACAGATGTTTTTTCGACTTTTCAAGTGATATGAGTAAGATGTTTGAAAAGTTTGAAAAGCACACTGTTGACACTAGGTCTACCCCAATTTTAGGACGGGGCAATGAAAGTTCCATAGATAATAATATGGGACCCGATGTTAGACATGATAAGGATTATCAGAATAATAGTCATTTTTCTGAGGTCCGACGGTCAAAATCTGAAATTTCTTGTAAGATTAAGCCACAAATCTATGACGGCTCTGATGATTTGGAAGAGTATTTGACTCAATTTGATTTGTTGGCCGAACTTAATGTTTGGGACTCAAAAACAAAAGCACTGCTTTTGGCAAGCAGTTTATCAGGGAACGCCAGGGCAATACTTAATGAAATTACAAATGGAGAACTACACAATTTTGACAGTTTGGTCACCTCTCTTAAGAATAGGTTTGGTTCAGTCAATAGAGCTGAAGTGTTTAGAGCAGAGTTGCAAACACGAGTACGATTTAAAAATGAAAGTCTGCCTGAATTAGCTCAGTCTATTAAGAAACTGACACGTAGGGCTTATCCTGGTACCTCTCCACTGGTTAGGGACACATTAGCTTTAGATTCTTTTATTGATGCAATACCTGAGACAGAAGTACGTCTCAGATTAAGGGAGGTTGGACCCAAATCAATAAATGAGGCAGAACATATTGCTGTCAGACTCGAAGCATTACGAGTTGCTGATATACGGAAAGGCCGAAATGTTCGCATTGTCGATATTGAAACGGTTCAAGAGCCTGATCTGAAACGGGAAATAAATGAAATCAAACAAAGTATTGAATCTTTGACGAATGAAGTACTTATTATCAAAAATCAAAATGATCAGCAATTCCGAGGAGATAATAATTATAGAGGAAATAAAAATAATTTCAATAGAAATTTTAACAATAGAGGAGCATTTCGTCGTTAGGAAAACGGACAAATGTCCAGTCAGGAGCGAGAATGATTTCTCGACACTGTGAATACTATTATTTTAATATTGTGTTGTGCCATCAAAACAGTTGTTTTGTTTTGGCTACTATATAGATGTACATGTATATATGCATTAAAAGTTCGCACGCTCGTTTTAGTTGGAGCTAGTTTATTTAAATTTTTATTGTGAAGACCGATTTGTTTTGGACAATTATTATACCGAAACAGATGTTTTATGTATAGATGTGATGTTGATTTCCTTTCACTAAGGATTGTTTAATAATTAAAGATGATGTTGTTCTTTGTCTCAAAATCAGAGGTAATGCCTCTTGCTGTAGAATATCCGTAGCAGAGATTGTAGAAGTTCCGCTCTAGATATAAATGATTAATAAAGGCAAAAACTGCAGTGGCGCTAAACACTATATTTTTATAATTTGTTTAGAACTTATGAACACGTTAAGTGAATATACTGATCTGTACTGGTCATTTCTGATGCAGAAATTAAAACAAATTAGAAGGTCAACTGATAATTTGGTTAGAAACTCTGGTTTATACAATTGTTGAGCACACTAGCATGATGCAAAATATTATTACGATCTTAGTCGGTAGCCCTATCAACAGAATGTTCCCAAAACTCGTATTATGAGTAAAATGTGAAAAATAATAATAGTGTAAGAGTATGTAGAGTTGAGCTAGATGATAAAAGCTCAATGCATGACAAGAATGTCTCAGTTAAATACTGATATGTAGATATTTTGGCTTGGCCAGTCAAATGTATACCTTGAATGTATGATTCTTGAGAATTGAGCAATAAGAATTTAGTAGACATTTGATCTGAAGATAACGAGAGCCGTACACAACGAGGCACCTTCCGAAAGAAAGGCTGCGTGTACATGTCATATTTTCCAGATCAGATAGTAAAGTTGTAATTGATTGCTCAAAAGAGATAGACACAGGTTTGACCTAATTTCTGGTCAGTGTCTATGGAGCAAAGCTTGACAAAAGCGGGTTTGCTTAAATATCTTTACAATGTTTGCAAGCCCGAATATTAGTACATGTATAAAAGAGAGAAATAGTATAGGCAATGTAAAATAATGTTGTCAAAAACTGGAAAAATAAATAGTAAAGAATAATAAATTGATAGAAAGAGAAATTTGCTCAATAGAGATAAACACCAGTGACCAGATTATTGGTCGATGTTTATGGAGTAAAGTTTAGTAAAAGCGGGTTTGCTTAAATATCTTTACAATATTTGCAAGCCAGAATGTATAATTTAACGTGAAATAGGTATATGTAATACAAAATAGGGCTGTATAGGAAACTAAGAGAAAAAGAAAGTAATAATTATTCAGGGATAGATAGAAACGAAAGATTTGTTCAATAGAGATGGACACATGAGTGACCTAACTTCTGGTCAGTGTTTATGGAGCAATGAATGATCAAATGGTTTTGCTGGTGGAACATTTTACAATGTTTGCAAGCCTTAGTATCAGAAGTAAAGGAAAAACCTGAAACCAGAGTGGAAAAAAATCAAAGTACAAAAGTTCTTTAAGTGTAGGTTGTTGACATGGATGAGTTTATTCGTGTAATTCTTTTTGTATTTTCGTCAGCTTAAGAAAAATAATAATAATGAATTGGTTGTACTTTAATTAAATCTTACAAACGAATGTATTTGGGGACCAAATCCTTAAAGGTGGGGGCAATGTAATGCCGACATTCCCCCCTTTTTATAGTAAACCTATGTCTGTATAGTTTCTCGAAATTATTGAGGATAAAACGATAGATGTTAGTGAGATGTCTAATGTTACAAGTAGTGTAAAACTTGTCATTGTTATTTTGGCTGTTGTTTTCATGAGACGACAGATTTGTGTATGTTAGTTTGTTAAGAAGTTTTAGTTCACGTACTGATTCCGTATTTTCGCGGTAGTTACCTTATTATACAATAAACTCAAATAAAACTGTTCTAATGATCTACTAATAAATTTAAAGTCGAAACCCATCTTTATTGATGAAGATCAATCGTTGTTTACAAACAGTATCAACATTACGGGAGTTTCCCTAATATGATCCATGGTTGCCGATTGGTAAACAATATGTAACAAGCTCTGTCATTGGTCAGTCGAAAGTATAAATACCAAAACAACAACAGAAACGACGGAGTGTGTGGTTGACAAGAATGGGTAGTGACAAACTTTAATAAATGCTGGAATATGTAGCTTATTGAACGTTACCTTTGTTTTAATTTAAGGTTGTCGGTGCTGGTGCAAACTTTAGGTGCCAAATCGGGAGCAAATCCTTGGTGCAAATATTTATTGGTGCAAACTTTAGGTGCCAAATCGGGAGCAAATCCTTGGTGCAAATATTTATTGGTGCAAACTTTAGGTGCCAAATCGGGAGCAAATCCTTGGTGCAAATATTTATTGGTGCAAACTTTAGGTGCCAAATCGGGAGCAAATCCTTGGTGCAAATATTTATTGGTGCAAACTTTAGGTGCCAAATCGGGAGCAAATCCTTGGTGCAAATATTTATTGGTGCAAACTTTAGGTGCCAAATGGGAGCAAATCCTTGGTGCAAATATTTATTGGTGCAATTGATGGTTTAGGTGTAATTCCTGGGTGTAAATATATTGCTTGGAGCAAATAATGTTTTAGGTGAAAATCCTTGGTGTAAATATTGCTTGGTGCAAATACATATATAGTTTTGTGCAACTTGTTTTGTTAGGTGAAATTCCTAGGTGACAAACTTTAAGAAAGTCAAGTATTTAATATTTATTACGGAAGCTTTATGGTAGGAACGATTTTGTGATTACCTATAAAGAATTGTTGATTGTTGATTGTATTTCTTATGTCTTAAGGAATTGAGACTTATTATAAACTGTGGGTTAGTGAATCTGGTTGATTTACTTTAATGTGATCGAGTTTAGCGCTACACATTGGTAGTTTAATAATATTTAGATAGTGACAGAGTAAAGTCTCTGTTTAGGTTAGTTATAGATAAGACCAACCATACTAGGACCCGGACTAGGCCAGGAACAGAGCTGTACCACTACCAGTCCAGCATTTTTATAAATAATAATAAAGCATCTAAACTGTTCTATTTCATGTATTTTATTTCACGAATATTTAGTAAATATACAGTAATAACAAAACAAATATAAAATCAATATCGGTAGAGTGTTTTGGTCGACGGTAAACCAACTAGACGTCGACCCTAATATTTTATCCTAATATACATACACACAATAAAAAGATCCCTTTACTTTATGTTCATTGTGTTCTCTGGTGTCCGACTCTAGCACCCGAGAGGCAGTGTTACAATTGGTGGCAGCGGTGGGATAAATTTATAGAGTCAGATTAAGTTGAATATATAAGATCATAGATAGAAAATAATGGACGATTCAAACGTAGTTACGTTTGGCCCACACTTGAATGAGACACATGGTGATGCTGAAGCAACTATTCATGAACATGAAATAGACGCTCAAGGTACTGAAATTTTTTAGAAGGACAGAGAGAATGATGGCCGAAGCTAGGGCAGAAATTAGGCTTCGGATGGACAGATGTTTTTTCGACTTTTCAAGTGATATGAGTAAGATGTTTGAAAAGTTTGAAAAGCACACTGTTGACACTAGGTCTACCCCAATTTTAGGACGGGGCAATGAAAGTTCCATAGATAATAATATGGGACCCGATGTTAGACATGATAAGGATTATCAGAATAATAGTCATTTTTCTGAGGTCCGACGGTCAAAATCTGAAATTTCTTGTAAGATTAAGCCACAAATCTATGACGGCTCTGATGATTTGGAAGAGTATTTGACTCAATTTGATTTGTTGGCCGAACTTAATGTTTGGGACTCAAAAACAAAAGCACTGCTTTTGGCAAGCAGTTTATCAGGGAACGCCAGGGCAATACTTAATGAAATTACAAATGGAGAACTACACAATTTTGACAGTTTGGTCACCTCTCTTAAGAATAGGTTTGGTTCAGTCAATAGAGCTGAAGTGTTTAGAGCAGAGTTGCAAACACGAGTACGATTTAAAAATGAAAGTCTGCCTGAATTAGCTCAGTCTATTAAGAAACTGACACGTAGGGCTTATCCTGGTACCTCTCCACTGGTTAGGGACACATTAGCTTTAGATTCTTTTATTGATGCAATACCTGAGACAGAAGTACGTCTCAGATTAAGGGAGGTTGGACCCAAATCAATAAATGAGGCAGAACATATTGCTGTCAGACTCGAAGCATTACGAGTTGCTGATATACGGAAAGGCCGAAATGTTCGCATTGTCGATATTGAAACGGTTCAAGAGCCTGATCTGAAACGGGAAATAAATGAAATCAAACAAAGTATTGAATCTTTGACGAATGAAGTACTTATTATCAAAAATCAAAATGATCAGCAATTCCGAGGAGATAATAATTATAGAGGAAATAAAAATAATTTCAATAGAAATTTTAACAATAGAGGAGCATTTCGTCGTTAGGAAAACGGACAAATGTCCAGTCAGGAGCGAGAATGATTTCTCGACACTGTGAATACTATTATTTTAATATTGTGTTGTGCCATCAAAACAGTTGTTTTGTTTTGGCTACTATATAGATGTACATGTATATATGCATTAAAAGTTCGCACGCTCGTTTTAGTTGGAGCTAGTTTATTTAAATTTTTATTGTGAAGACCGATTTGTTTTGGACAATTATTATACCGAAACAGATGTTTTATGTATAGATGTGATGTTGATTTCCTTTCACTAAGGATTGTTTAATAATTAAAGATGATGTTGTTCTTTGTCTCAAAATCAGAGGTAATGCCTCTTGCTGTAGAATATCCGTAGCAGAGATTGTAGAAGTTCCGCTCTAGATATAAATGATTAATAAAGGCAAAAACTGCAGTGGCGCTAAACACTATATTTTTATAATTTGTTTAGAACTTATGAACACGTTAAGTGAATATACTGATCTGTACTGGTCATTTCTGATGCAGAAATTAAAACAAATTAGAAGGTCAACTGATAATTTGGTTAGAAACTCTGGTTTATACAATTGTTGAGCACACTAGCATGATGCAAAATATTATTACGATCTTAGTCGGTAGCCCTATCAACAGAATGTTCCCAAAACTCGTATTATGAGTAAAATGTGAAAAATAATAATAGTGTAAGAGTATGTAGAGTTGAGCTAGATGATAAAAGCTCAATGCATGACAAGAATGTCTCAGTTAAATACTGATATGTAGATATTTTGGCTTGGCCAGTCAAATGTATACCTTGAATGTATGATTCTTGAGAATTGAGCAATAAGAATTTAGTAGACATTTGATCTGAAGATAACGAGAGCCGTACACAACGAGGCACCTTCCGAAAGAAAGGCTGCGTGTACATGTCATATTTTCCAGATCAGATAGTAAAGTTGTAATTGATTGCTCAAAAGAGATAGACACAGGTTTGACCTAATTTCTGGTCAGTGTCTATGGAGCAAAGCTTGACAAAAGCGGGTTTGCTTAAATATCTTTACAATGTTTGCAAGCCCGAATATTAGTACATGTATAAAAGAGAGAAATAGTATAGGCAATGTAAAATAATGTTGTCAAAAACTGGAAAAATAAATAGTAAAGAATAATAAATTGATAGAAAGAGAAATTTGCTCAATAGAGATAAACACCAGTGACCAGATTATTGGTCGATGTTTATGGAGTAAAGTTTAGTAAAAGCGGGTTTGCTTAAATATCTTTACAATATTTGCAAGCCAGAATGTATAATTTAACGTGAAATAGGTATATGTAATACAAAATAGGGCTGTATAGGAAACTAAGAGAAAAAGAAAGTAATAATTATTCAGGGATAGATAGAAACGAAAGATTTGTTCAATAGAGATGGACACATGAGTGACCTAACTTCTGGTCAGTGTTTATGGAGCAATGAATGATCAAATGGTTTTGCTGGTGGAACATTTTACAATGTTTGCAAGCCTTAGTATCAGAAGTAAAGGAAAAACCTGAAACCAGAGTGGAAAAAAATCAAAGTACAAAAGTTCTTTAAGTGTAGGTTGTTGACATGGATGAGTTTATTCGTGTAATTCTTTTTGTATTTTCGTCAGCTTAAGAAAAATAATAATAATGAATTGGTTGTACTTTAATTAAATCTTACAAACGAATGTATTTGGGGACCAAATCCTTAAAGGTGGGGGCAATGTAATGCCGACATTCCCCCCTTTTTATAGTAAACCTATGTCTGTATAGTTTCTCGAAATTATTGAGGATAAAACGATAGATGTTAGTGAGATGTCTAATGTTACAAGTAGTGTAAAACTTGTCATTGTTATTTTGGCTGTTGTTTTCATGAGACGACAGATTTGTGTATGTTAGTTTGTTAAGAAGTTTTAGTTCACGTACTGATTCCGTATTTTCGCGGTAGTTACCTTATTATACAATAAACTCAAATAAAACTGTTCTAATGATCTACTAATAAATTTAAAGTCGAAACCCATCTTTATTGATGAAGATCAATCGTTGTTTACAAACAGTATCAACATTACGGGAGTTTCCCTAATATG